>NW_024108919.1:0-147500 GCF_013358895.1 Oreochromis aureus
CATCTAAACACTCATAAAATAGATCCTCAAACCACTCAGTATGCTCGCGATCGTAAAACAAGGTCACGTGGTAGGGGTCACGCGGGGGTGAATAAACAGACATGGACATTATCCAGGGACGCCAGAGTTGGTACTGTGCCAGAATTCCATCTGATGTGGTCAGTCGCGCCCAGTAAATCTGTGCTGTGCGTTCACAATCCTCCGATAACAGCCACTGTCCCCTCGTTCCTGATTGCAAACAGGACAGCTGTGTGCCATCTTTCAGAGTCACAGTTAATCCATTAGCTCCACACATGATAGTAGCTCCAAGCTTAATGAGCAGGTCCCTGCCCAATAAATTAACTGGAACTTGTGATGAAACCATATACGAATGTGTTAAGGACTGGCGTCCTAATTCAGTCTTTAAAGGGGCGGTTACTGGCAGGGTCATAGGTACCCCAGAGAAGCCGATCACACTGATTCTGATGTCTGACAGTGGGATTTCTTCAGGAGCAGTACGAATGGTGGAATACGTTGCTCCTGTGTCCACTAAAAAGGGCAGGTTACGTCCTTGAACCCTCAGTGGCACCAGGGGGTCTGCCCCTCCCCCTATGCCCAGGCCTCTCTGTGGGGTGTGTCAATATTGTTCCTGCTGCCAGTATTCCACGGGATACTGCCCTGGAGGAGCCATCGGTGAATTTGGGGCCGACCAACGCCCGCGCCCCCTTATTGCCGGACGTGGTTGATAACCGGGTTGAGGTGGTTCAGGGCACTCTCGAGCCCAATGTCCAGTTTGACCACAGTTGAAACACACAGTCCCAGGCACATATGGACCTCCTCTCAGCGCACCCCTTTGTCTGCCCATGCCGCCGCCTCCTCCCCGTTGACCACCACGTGAACCCCAATTTCCTCTACCGACCCCATGGCCACCCCAATTTGGTCCCTGCGCAGGTCCCTGGGTGTCAGCTGGCAACACATTAGGATCTAGTTCTGTCCCCATCTGCTGGTAACCTTGAGTTACCATTGCTTTTACTATTTTATCTTCTTTCTTTTTATCATTCAGTTTTTGTCTCGCCTCACCCAGCTGTAACCTCAGCAATTGCTCTTTCATTTTATCAGTGTCGTCATCTTTATTAAGGGCTTCATCATGAGCTTTCTGCAGGCGATGCACCAGATGCTTCTCCCACACGTGAGACTCCGCCTCCATGTCGGGGTTATCTAACATGGCCACTCTGACCTGTTCGGGCACACCTTTTAACACAGCTTCTCTGAACCACAATTGTTGCATCCCTTCTTTACCGGGATGCTGGCCTGTTCTAAGGGCCCACGTAGCTTTAGCCTGCTCAATGTACTCCCTTGGAGTTTGATCAGGCTTCCACAACAGCTTCAAAATCTTAGCAGCATTTGGAGTGGGATATTTTTCACGTAATGCATGTGATATTACGTTCACAACCCGACAAAATGGGGTGCTATCAACCATCAATGCTGTGCCTGCTATTTTCTCTATGTCATCCAGAGCTGTGCCTTTGACACATCTGGCAACTACAGCTCTGAAGTCTCCCAGAGCTAATTGAACACCTGTTGTCGCTCTATCAAACTCTCTCAACCACCCTGCGCCTCCGTCTGTAATAGGAGGTAATAATTCAGTCAATGCATTAACATCTCCCACTCCGTATGGTTTATATTTCATGTGACCCCCAGCGGTCACCACCAGGGGAAACTCCCCAGGCAAAGAAAGATTTTCCCTCTCATCCTGACTGCGACGCATCATGGGGTGTGGTATGTTTCCAGGTTTGGGCCTTACTCCTCTGCCTCTTCCTACTTTTTCTCTAACTACCCTATTGTGAAAGGCCCCTCCTAGCTCTGGCCCTGCTTCACCCTCATTTCCCACAGCTGCCCACTTGAGTGTTGTCATCAAGTGTGCCGGATAACCATCCCTCATATGCGTCCTCATAAAGGCCGCACACCTCACCTTTCCCCACCTGTGGTGCAACAACTACACTCCCTAACTCCTCATCAGAAATCTGATATCGTTGCTCTAAAGTTGATATAACTGTTTCAACCAGCCGCACAGCCCTATCTTCTTCACTCTCCTCCTGCTGAGGTGACTGTTTCATGGGCGGGGCTTGTGCTCCGCCACAGGCTCCCTCCTCACCGACAAAAGTGGAATTCTGCTTTAACATTCCACTCTTCGGGGTTGGAGTTGGCCGTTTGGGCTCTTTAGATATTTCACAATCTACATAGCCTCCTGTCACTTCTAACACTTGGCCATCCCCACCAGAGAGACAGCCCTGCTCTACTCTCAGCACAGGATAGAGGGGGGCGGGAGCCTGATAGGGAGGAGGGGAGCTAGTGAGCGATGACTTCACCGGGGAAGCCGGCAGCATCAGCTTATCAGGCTCCTCCTTTCGCTCCCTCATCCAATGCTCCACCCCCTGACATGTCACTGCCCACCTTGTTACGCGGGCTTTCTCCTCCTTTATTTCCTGCAACTGTTTTCTAAGCCTCCGCCTTACCCAAAATGAGGTCTCCTCTATCTCTTTACTAATCTCCTGTTCTTCCTCCTGCCGCTTCTGTGCTATTCCCAGAAGCACTTTTTGCCAATGAACCTCGTAAATCTCCTCTCGCCTCCCTCATTCTCACACAACCCTTGAGCTTTTTGCCACAGCTGCAACCTCTGATTTTTTCTCTGGCGAGCTCCCAGGTCGCATGACCTTCAGCGCCCGCAACAACTCCTCTCTCTGCTTCTCATAAGTTTTCCACTCACCCTGCATTTCTCCTTTTCTATGTCAGATTTAAGATCCGGCATATTCACCCCGCTACACACCCTTACACTCTCTCTCTTTTTATTATTTTTATTACACCACAGAGTAATACACCCAATTCTGCCCGTCTATCTCTATGTGGCTCCAAATTCTCTTTATTTAATTTCACGTTATCAGGGACAGGCACACAACAATTTCAACCACTGAAACGTCACTGAAATGAGGCTTCCAACCTCTATTTTGAGAAATAAGGACTCTAACCTCGGTTTTCTTTTGACTACTATAGAACTCAACCTTAGATGTCAAAGCATTCTCTTGTTCTATTCCAGAATAAATGTGAACCCGTGATTACACGGCCGCTCCAGTGTTATTCTGTTATCGCTTGAGGGCCCTGAGTTCTCAGGTGATAAACCTGACCTCCAGACGCCGCTGGTCCGTAAGCGTCGCGTCCGACACACGGTGGGGAGCCAACCCCAGGACAAACTTAATTTCCACAGGTACACTAGGCGCCAACCTTGATCTTAAAGCATTCTCTTCGCACTAATGTCCTCCTATTCACACATCAACTGTCACTGTCACTGTGTTCACGCTTCACACACACAAAGCAGCACCCAGAGCGCGCCTCTCACACACAAAGCAGCACCCAGAGCGCGCCTCACACAGAACAGCACCCAGAGCGCGCTTCACACACACACCGCCCAGAGCGCGCTTCACACACACACCGCCCAGAGCGCGCCTCACCAGCCGTGAGACCCACAGAGAGCGCTTTTTCACCAGCGGAAATTTACACAGAAACCTCTTAAGCTCAACTGTTAGAACTCTTCTGAAGCACAATCGCACCATACACCATGTACCCTTTTTACTGCGCTTGTGGCCGCCATTAACGGGCAAAATCGCATCATAAACAGAAGTGATGCTCGTCCCTCAAGCTCAAAACCGTCACCATAAGCCAGCGCCTACTTTACCTTTAATCGGGTGAAGTAAATATTTTACTTATAATTTTATGACCGCAGCCCTCGAGGCTCAAAACCGACACCATAAACCACCGCCTAACCTCTTTTTTCAACGTGTTGAAACCAGCAACCCCTCACTACTGTACTTATGGCCGCCACACCGAACACGGCCAGATTATAAACCAAAACCTACGGACGTGTTTTCAGACATTACGCTGCCAGTGCTCAACCGACACCGTAAGCCAGTATCTGCTTAACCTTAATTTCACACTAATTTCATGGCCGCATCAACGAGGACTCAACCGACATCATAACCCACTTCAAAACCTCTATTCAATGTACTGAAATTATGGCCGCGTCTCCAAAAGATTCTAATGTATTATTGCTACAGAAGCCAGTCTTAGACAAAGTTAAATGTGGAAGGTAAAGTGGGTTGCAACTAGCTCAACGTAGTATGTTATTAGTTTCTTGGTAGATGCAATTAAACTGCAACTAGCTCAACGTAGTATATTATTAGTTTCTTGGTAGAAGCAGTTTATTTAACACACTGGAATTTAGGCTCAACTTATGTTGTTAGTATCTTGCGCCAAAAACCAGACACCGACAAATTTACTGTGAAAATACGTGTAACTCAGCGAACAGATTGATTTGGAAAGCCCAATATGCACATTTGGTATTTATAATACAACAGGCTGTGCTTACCTTTCTGTTTGGACCGGTCCTTTCTGTTCGCCTCGCCCCACGATCTCACCACAGGCCAAATCTGCCCCTCCTCAGCACGCCAAAGATCCGGGTCACGGCACCAAGTTGTTAAAAACTCCCAGTTCTTTAATCTTTGGGCTGAAGGAAGGACAATACTCGGTGTATAAATGCTCAATCAACAATTCTTTATTTCCATACACGTCAACACTTCAGAGCATAAGAACGTCCGGACGGGAGAGATGCTTGCAGAGGGTCACAGCATGTCTCAAAATGGTGGCAGATTTCACAGCCTCTTATAGCTTCTAGCGACCCCCACCTAGTCATAAAAGTTACATCTTCACATGTTTTTCTAATTCTTAGCGAGACTGGCTCCTGACCTTGGCTCCCTGTCTTTCTGCTCCAAACAAGGTGGGGGTATGGAATGTGGTCTATCTCCCCTGCCCTAGACACAGAGTCTCCTGCATACAACCTTACTTTTTATGATTTCAGCAGTAAAGCATGTCAAGAAAACAGTGTAAGACATTCACAGCAGATCAAGGATACAGAGTGATGCACACTTATCTAATGAACTATAAAATGATTATATTCTTTTATCCCAAAAGTATAATGGGCACTAAACTACATACACAGCACACAATCTAAACTAAAGGATAATATATGTCCTACAGCTGTTACCATAACTCAACTACCTTGACTATGGGCATAAAATAACATATGTTTTACTCATGATCTCACACTGGAAATTTATAGGTGTTTAAGAATTCTGAATAGGACATAAGCTGCCCATTAGGATTAAACAGCTGTTTCACTAAAACGATCCGTTTCTCAACCCACCTAGAAAAAAATAATGATTTATTTTTATACACTATGTTCCTATTATTCCAAATTGAATATGTATGGGGTGTAAAGTTGTGTTTATATATAAGGGACCAAGCTAATAGAACTTGTTTGTGAAACATCGAAAGGTTTTCTGGAAGCTTATCTATATTATAATCACAACCTAAGATAAAACTTAGACCACCAAACTTAGAGAAAATGTAGTGAGGAACAAAATTCCAAATGGATACTGGATTCTTAAGAAAATGTTTAGCCCAATTAATCTTAAATGTATTGTTTAGAGTAGTAAAATCCAAAACATTGAGACCACCGTGTTCATAGTCATTCATCAATACACTTTTTCTGATATAATGTGTCCCGTTTTTCCAGAGGAAGTTGAAAAGCATTTGGTCAATATCCTTACAAGTTTTGCCGTCCACATGCAGAGAAATTGCTGCATAAGTCAGTCGAGACAGACCTTCTGAGAGCAATACCCTTCCTCTTAAACTTCTCTGCAACCATTGATTTAATTTGGTTTGAGATTTTTTAATAATTGGGGGAAAATTTTGTAAAATTCTGTCTTTTGGATCTTTGCAGATAATCAGACCTAAATATGTTGCTTCATTTTTAACTGTTATATTACAAATACTCTGAACATCACACTCTTTGACAGGTAATAATTGACATTTGTTTAAGTTTAGGACCAATCCAGACGCTTTTGAGAAATCCTCTATGACATGTAAAGCAATTGGCACTTGGCTGTCATTTTTAAGAAAAATTGTGGTATCATCTGCCAATTGACTGATGACAATCTCTCTGTCTGCTATGTCTATACCCTTCACAGGGCTATTCGAAATATGAGAGGCTAGAATTTGGGTGCAAAGTAAAAAAAGATAAGGGCTAATCGGGCAACCCTGGCGTACCCCTCGATTAAGACTAAAACGAGAAGTGGTGCCATTTTTCATTCTAATAGAACTATTAGCATTGGAATACAGAGTTTTGATAGCTCTGCAGAAGATATCACCAAAACCAAATTTCTGAAGTGTAAGAAATATAAATTCATGCTCAATTGAGTCAAAGGCTTTATAGAAGTCCAGGAGAAGGATAAATGAGTCATCAGATATTAATGCTGAGTAGTCCAGAACATCCAAGACGAGTCTAATATTATTGGAGATATGCCTGTTTGTCATAAAACCAGACTGTGTCTTGTCTACAATATCATCCAAAATATATTTAATTCTACTAGCTAGCAAAAGAGCTAATATTTTATAGTCATTATTTAGGAGGCTTATTGGTCTCCAGTTGTCTATAAAAAGTAGGTCCCTTCTTAGGTTTGGGAATTAAAGTAATAAGTCCTTGAGTAAGGCTGGGAGGAAGAGTGCCCCTTTCAATACTTTCATTATAAACCTGCAACAAAAAGGGTGCAAGCTGAGAAGAAAATGATTTATAGAATTCAGCCACCAGCCCATCTGTGCCTGGAGATTTGTTGTTTTTAAGAGATTCAATAGATGTCAATATCTCTTTTTCAGTAATTGGACTATCACAAAAAAGCCTATCAGCACTTTTAACCATTTCAACATTGTTTACAGAGTCAATAAATTGGGTAGCGACCTTTGCGTTATAATTGGATTCATACAACTTTGAGTAGAAATTACAACAAAATTGAGAGATAATTTTTGCATCATCACTGACCGTACCATTTATATTCAATTTGTGGATAGTATTGGTTTTGGATCTATGTTTTTCTAAGCGGAAAAAATAAGCAGAATTCTGCTCTCCCTCCTCTATCCATCTTTTTCTGGAACAAACGAAAGCACCTTCAGCTTTCTGGCGGTAGAGCTCATCCAGTTTAGATTGAAAGGACCTAAGATGTAATCTATCCTCCTCCGAGACCTCGTCTGGTGGCAGTTGATATATTGCGGAAATTTGAACAATTAGATTTTCTTCTTCTGCTGCCCCTGACTTAGCTATTTTTGCCCCATATTGTCTCAACATTTTACTTGTCTCAAATTTAAAAATTTCCCAGTTTGTGCCATAGGAATTCTCAACATTAGCCTTGTGTATAAAGTGTTTCAACAGTCGTGTGATTTCAGATTTTACAAATGTATGGCTCAAAAGCGAGCTATTTAATTTCCAATATGAGGATCTATTAATTGCAATAGTAGGAAAGAGTTGCAGGTTAATATATATTGCTCTATGTTCGGTAAGTGGAGTTGTAAGGATATTGACCGTGACACTGTCCTTGGATAGACTACTTGATATCAACCAGAAATCAATACGCGATTTCCTTGAACCAGAACGGTTACTCCAGGTAAATGATATATCATCAGGAAATTTGTCTCTCCAAATATCAGTTACATTAAATTTATCCATAAATGTTTCCAATCGCAAATTTTTCCTAAAACGTTGTGCTGGGGGCCATCTGTCTATAGTGTCATTCAGCGAAACATTAAAATCTCCTCCAATTATCAAGTTTGAACTGGGATATTTAGAGAGCCAAAAACTAATCCTTGTATCTAAAGAGTCAATTAAATTATCATTTTCAGGTTTGGTATTATAGCCATATAAATTGACAATTATGAAAACGGAGTGATTGTATTCTACTACCACTACTTCGCTCTTGCACTGCAGGCCTACTTGTTGTTCCTAGAGTATTTAAAAGTAGAATGGGAGGCAGAGCCTTTAGTTTTCAGGCCCCTCTTCTGTGGAACCAACTTCCAGTTTGGATTCGGGAGACAGACACTATCTCTACTTTCAAGATTAGGCTTAAAACTTTCCTTTTTGCTAAAGCATATAGTTAGGGCTGGACCAGGTGACCCTGAATCCTCCCTTAGTTATGCTGCAATAGACGTAGGCTGCCGGGGATTCCCATGATGCATTGAGTTTTTCCCTTCCAGTCACCTTTCTCACTCACTATGTGCTAATAGACCTCTCTGCATCGAATCATATCTGTTATTAATCTCTGTCTCTTTCCACAGCATGTCTTTCATCCTGTTTTCCTTCTTTCACCCCAACCGTCGCAGCAGATGGCCGCCCCTCCTGAGCCTGGTTCTGCCGGAGGTTTCTTCCTGTTAAAAGGGAGTTTTTCCTTCCCACTGTCGCCAAAGTGCTTGCTCATAGGGGGTCATATGATTGTTGGGTTTTTCTCTGTATTTATTATTGTGCTATCTACTGTACAATATAAAGCGCCTTGAGGCGACTTTTGTTGTGATTTGGCGCTATATAAATAAAATTGAATTGAATTGAATTGAATTGAACTACCAGACAAAAGTAATGACCCAAAGAGTCACAATCTGAATGTAGAACAATACCTTCAAAGCTACCTTTGAGAGTTGTGACCCCAGCTGACCTTTCTGTGCCGTGCGAATACCAAACATCGTTACCCCACTGAGACTTCCAGAAGTTCACATCAGCAGATACAGAATGGCTTTCTTGGAAAAAATAAAAGTGACTTTTATATTTCTTAGCAAACAAAAATAAGGCTTTACGTTTACAGATCTGTCTCAACCCCCTGGCATTAAGGGAAACAATAGAAAATGACAATTAAGAAAACAAAAAATAAACAGCTAGAAATTTAAGGAACCAATATTGTGTGCTTAATAAAAAATAAACCTCACTAAGGGACCGAGCATTGCAAGAATAAAAATAAGTCGGCAGAAATACACAAAATATTTTTTAGGTCACAACTCAGGTGCTGAAACTTAAAGTGTCACACTATAAATGAGGCATAGACTCATAGGATCAATGAAAAACAGTCAACCAAGTCCAAGCAACTATGCAACATCGTAGGGTCTTTTCTATTCCTTCGCTTCCCCCATATTCACCTCTCATTCTGAAGATGGGAAAACTTCTGTCCCATTAACAAAACCCCGGCATCCGACATAATAGGCCGTTTTATTTTCTCTGCGAGCCTTCTCGATAATGGGCCACAACTTGCTCCGGCGCTCCCTCTCTTCTCTGGAAAGGTCCTCAGCAAACTTCAAGTCCCGGTTCTCCTTTAAAAATGGAGATGTCTTGGCTGCTTTCCACAAGTTATCTCTGGTTCTGCGGGAGATGAACTGGATGATAATAGGTCTGGGACTGGTGTTGTTTGGGCGTTTGGAGCCGACCCGATGTACGGTGTCAATGGCGTCATGAAGCTGGTTTTTACATTCAGGCAACACGGCCTGACAAATCTCAAAAGCGACTTTCCATGTATCCTCCTGTTGCTCTTCTTTGACACCAAACAGCCTGAGGTTCCACCGTCTGGAGTATCGCTCGAGATCTGTGATTCTTTGCTGGTTTTTATCCATACGCTCTTCCTCTTTGGAGATTTTCTGCTCCAAAGTGCCCACTCCGCATTTGACATCTTTTATTTCTTCACATGCAAAGTCCACAGTTTTTCTGATCCCGGCAATCTGTAGTGCAAGGTCATCCATTCTTTCATTTATTAGCTTTGATAAAGTGTCAACAATATCCACGCTATCTACCTTTGAATGCATCGCTTTCTTTGGCGCCGGAGACTGGCTGGGTGAGACGGGTAGAGGTGGAAACTCGTCCATCATGTCCTCAGTTATTGGGAGAGGTAGTGAAAGAGCCGTGTAGACATGGCAGTTGTCAAGCAGTGGGTTTACCGACCCAGTTGTTTGGCTAGCATTAGCCTTTAGCAGTAGCTTCGTTTTAGAGCTAGACGAGGCTCTTTTATTGTCACGCTGTGACATTTTTTGACCAAAATCAGTTCTCTTCTTGCTTAAATACCGAAAAAGCTTTTAAGGTCTGAGTTGACACAGTCTTCCTACCGTATTATACGGTTACATTTGCTAAGCTCGGCAGTAAGCGTGTACTTACTCGGCCATCTTGGAACGCCCCTCCATGGGCTGCCTCCTCCTGAGGCCGCATTTGTAGACCGATTACGTCACAGCGATGCGCTGAAGGCTGTCCAAATTCATAGGCTGCTCCGAATGCAGCCGACAAATGGGTCCTCATTTTCTCCGAATTTGAGGATGGGTCTGATGTATCCTTCTTTGCCCACCATATCCCAGAATTCATAGCGCGGCCCAGCCAAACTCCAGTTTCCAACAATGGCGGCCATTACTACGTTTTAAAATTACTCTTATTAATTTTTCTGGGTCACAAAATAAACTTTTAACATATTTTCAGGCGAGAAAGTACCTGTGTAAACATCAAATATCTGCTCGGTTTATCAACATATCGCATATTTGCAAAAGTGCTTCGACGTTTTCGGAGACGTCTGTTACCCACCAGCTCGATAGCTAGCCGGGAGCTCGACGGTCACTGAAGCCGCCGAGAACGGCACAACTCCCGGCACATCATTTTCAGATCACCGCGGACTTTCGCTACTCGGGTTAAACGTAGTATATAAGTACCTGAGACAACCTAAACATGTTATTGTTGGGCTTTTTCAGTGTTTTGTTTGTTCGTGAGTAAATCGGTTTGGCTGAGATTAAAGTTATTAGATTAGATTAAATAAAACTTTATTAATCCCCCGAGTGAGTTCCTCCTTGGTTTTTATACAGCTGACTAAACGTCAAACAGAAAACTGATTAAACAGAAGTGTGAGACGGTCGAGAATTTACGCCAGTGCCCTGTTATATTTTACATAGCAAGGAGCAGACGGCCGAGTTTATTAAACTCCACCGAGACAGCGGTGACGTTAATCAGAAGGCTAGACCGTCCAATTTCACTGCCGTTTACTTCCAGCCTACCCGACCATCTGAGGACCCGGCCCACTTAGATTGCGAAGGCCCCGTCCTCAGGAGGATGCAGCCCATGAATTTGGACACGACTAATGATAGTGACACGTATCATTCAAATATACTGAGGCCGTTTCTCAATTCTCAAGTACGCGAGTACGTACTCGCGTTCTCGGTGAGTTTGTACGCCGAGAACACACGGGAGTACGGACTCGCCGAGAACGCGAGCACGGACTCGCGATTTGTACAATTGGAACACCAGCGTACGTGCTGATGTCACAGGTCTGGAGTTTTTACTGCCGTCCCCTCTTAATTTAACTGTGAGTAACTTGTTATGAAGCTTAACTTTAATCACAGCCAAACCGGTTTACTCAGGAACAAATAAAACACTGAAATAAACCAAACATTAACATTTAGAAGTGATCTAAGCGACTTATATATCATTTTTAACCTCAGTAGTAAAACCTCTATTATTAAAAATAGTACATACCTTAATAAAAACAAGCAGGTGAGATGTTAGAACGCTTTTATTTTTATTTTAGTGGACACTCAATACGATAGACAGCTGCTGGAGTATCTTTAACCTGAGTAGCGAAAAGACCGCGAGCGGGGGGGGTGCAAACGATGTGCCGGGAGTCCGCTGTTCTGGACGAAATACATTCTGGGATATTTAGCTGTACCAAGTCCACACAAGTCACCACCGATGCATGCTCGATAAAACGGGCGGAGCAAGAACACATCCGGGACTTTTTCGCGTTCTCGGCTTGATGCGTACTTCGAATTGGAACAGTACTTGGTCTCCGACTGATGACGTATCACGAGTACAAGAGAACGCAAGTACGCACAAGTACGCATATAAGGCCCTGAATGTCGCAATGTTGGCAAAGAGAGGAAGTAACATAAGATTTGCGCATGCGGGGTACCGATCGGGTTTCCGGTACGGATCGGGTAGCGACAGTCCGTCTTAAATTTTTTCCTCCCATGTCCCTGGCGGGGCTTCGTAATCAACAAAGAAAACATTTTCGTTTCATTCTTTTCCGTTATATTCCCTTACAAAGCTAGCTTTAACGCTTCGAGGGTTGAGGGTGATAAACGTAAAGGTAACTGTATAAATGTGTTCAATGACTTTGTTACTTTTAATGATTGGAGAGCACCCGCTTCAATTCGCACTCAATTCAAACTTTATGTTGCACGCTCACCTAACTTTACGTTGCACGCTCACCTACCTTGCGTTTGCACCTTTTGTCCACACGTAAACTGCGTTTTCGTTAACTGAAAACTGATTTTAAAAGACGCCTGCCAGGGTGGATATTTTCAAAAACTCTGTTTTAGCATTTATGTGTGGACGAGGAAAACGGAGAAAACGCAGCGTCAAAAGTGTGCGCCTATTTTGACGTCACACTGTGCGCCACGTTTTTGTCTCGGTGCCATGAATTCCTACAATGGCAGACTTAAACAAAATACTGTTAATTGTATTATCTTCAGTGTTTAAATGCTTACATATACACACGCAGTTACTGTCCCTTCACACATAGGACTCGGTTCAGCTTCTATGAGCCGTCTTTGTATCTATTTTTCCCTCTTTATTGACATTGTGCCCTATTTTTCCTCTTTTTTCAGATCTGATTTTTTAACTACCATCCACCCATCAATAAGTAAGAAACTCCTTAAATAAATTCCTAGTGTTAAACAATTTGCTTATTTGGCTATTTCCAAATATAGCACTATTTGTTTAATCTGATATACACTGACAATGACATCACGCTGGTCATGGAGGCACAAATTACGGAAAATGGTTGAGGCAGCAGAGTCAGATATACTCAGGCACTTTAAAGAGATGGTTGCTGAAAAACATAACCAAAACGGCAATGCACAAGTTGAAGTTAAGCGACCGCAGGTTGCAGAAGAGTCTGGTGTGTCCCACTGTTGTCACCCAGGTATAGACAATCAAGTATTTACCAGTTGCTATGAGCAGATTTCAGAAGTATGTGAAACCTATGTGTCTAGTGTACATATCTGTGTGTGACACAAGTAAACTTTTTTGACAAGTTGTCTCTATTCTTAAATACTTAAAAAAATTAACTTTTTCTAAACTCCGCAGTCTTCCCCCAGCCCACTGACAGCAGGCATCATAATGCCCCGCCCAGCTTCCTGCACCTTTCGCCACTCCGGCAGAACACACAAAACGACACAGCTTTGCGATCTCCCCAGCATGCAGAATCTGATGTCGAGGCCTTCCCTATAGATCAGCGGTCCCCAACCCCCGGGCCGGTACCAGTCCGTGAGTCGTTTGGTACCGGGCCGCGAGAGTTGAGGCTCAGGTGTGAAATGTATGGTTTTCAGGGTTTCTATCGGTTTTCAGCATTATTTTGTTATCGTTTTTATCGTTAACTCGGTTTTCCTGGGTCTTTTCACGTGTTATGAATAAATCTTCTTTTTTTCGGTACCGGTACTAGATTTATTTTGTTGTATTTATCCGCGACACCTTAAAGGCCGGTCCGTGAAAATATTGTTGGGCATAAACCGGTCCGTGGCGCAAAAAAGGTTGGGGACCGCTGCTATAGATGGTATGCTTTTAAAATTGTTTTAAAGCTGAATCACAATGTCATTGTACTCTTATCTTCAAAACACCAAATTATACTCCTGAATGTCATCTTGTTGTGATTTATTTTTCCTGTAGATTCCAGAGACTCTGTGAGGCCACTATTACAAGGCAAGTTGGAAAGTCTTGGAATTTCAGATTTTACATGGTATAAATGGTAAATGGCCTGTATTTGTACAGCGCTTTAACTAGTCCCTAAGAACCCCAAAGCGCTTTACACATTCAGTCATCCACCCATTCACACACAATTCACACACTGGTGATGACAAGCTGCATATACAAATATCAAATATATGTGACAGGCAAAAACTAGCAAACACTTTTAGCAGTTAGAACAACTTATACTTGAATGCAGAATGTTACACCATCACTTATGGATATATTAGTTTTACACCTCTCACTGCTTAAGCCATTAATCTTTCTAGAAGTTTTCTTTGAAAAAGGTGCGACCTCACAAAAGATGTTAACTATGCTGACAGACCTGACCAGAGCAGTTAACGAACTCCGTGAGGAGGTCAGAGCCATCCGCCATCCCTGCTGCAATGAATCTGTAGATGCTGGGGTACTGCCTCTGGATTTGCCCGTGCACAACATTGAGGAGCTAAACAATGCAGAGGCAGCTCTTCAATCACAAGAGGCAAATAAGGCAATGGTAAGTATATAAAGGTTATGTACACTTTGTAACTATAAAGTGTAATAGCTGTCAGATGTGATTTAAATACATAACAACGGCATGTTGATCATACACACAAGCACTTGCATACACATTTAAGACATGAGACACGCTAATTCCATCTCTTAAAATGTGTCTATAGGTGAGACGCTTTGCCTTGATTGGAGGGACCACACTGGAGGTGCGAGTCCGCCGTGTAATGGCTTATGCCATTACAAATGAGCTGGCCTCGATACTCAACTGGGCAGGGAAAAAACCAAGGATCAGACAAATCAAAAAAGGGCATTTAAAGATAAAGCGCTGTGCAGATGCATATTTGGTAAGTTTTACCGTTTATTGTAGTTTTATGAGCCTAAAGTGAACAATAAAGGGATCAATTGATCTGCTGGGTGTGTTTCACATTTCCTATGTCCGGTTTTTGCTATATTACTTTGTCTTTCTTAATAACAAGACTTTCATGTCCGGTTAATCTGGAGATGAAGTCTTTGGTTTTCAGCTTGTTTAGTCCTCGGGTTGTAGTTTGTACTGCCCGAGGACCCCATGTTTATTTTGTTTTAAAGGATACACGGCACACCCCATGCTAAGACTTATCACTTTTTCCGCTCATAGATCTTTGGGAATCAAATGCGGCAGTTTGCAGATTTACGCCTGGTGACTTTCATGTTTATCAGCCTAGGAGTTTACATACTTTCTCCCCGCTGAAGACAGTTAACAAGAGCTTATTCATGTGCTCTAATTCACTATTTGTGTGTGTGTGTGTGTGTGTGTTTTTGTCCTAGATGGCCTGACGCAGCAGTTAGGGGCGAATTCTATGTCCGAGTTTGTCTTTGCACAAGCAGTCCAGAAATGGCTCCGATACACCCCAGATCATATGGGTGGCGCAGGACGCACATCATCTGTCCCCATCCCGGAGTAAAAATTACAAACCAATGTGAAACATAGAAATGTAAATAGGAAAATGTCTTTTAATAAAGTATTTAGCAAACGATACATGTCTATTGACCTTTTTGTTTAGTTTTTTTTCCTCTGTTACATCACATGCAATGCTTTCTTATTTTAGGATATTACATTGTGAGACATTTTTGTTTATAATTTTTCAGTCACATGGGGCGAGTGCTGCGCTGTGTGCTCTTGCTGAATGAAGCCCGGACAGCCACTGATGTTTCTTCATTAGTGACAGTTTTCTTGCGTCCACATTTTGGCAAATCCTATACGGAACCAGTTTCACGAAACTTAGCAAGCAGTCTGCTAACTGTAGAATGGGCGATGGGTGGTCTCTCAGGGTGTCTTTGATTGAAATCTGCTGCAATGACCCGGCTACTGCGTTCACCAGACATCAACAAAATTTCGATCTTCTCCTTACGTGTTAACCTCTTCCTCTTCGACATGTCTGTGAACAGAGAGAAACTTGTAAATAACTCATGAAAGAACAAAGTTACGTTGAAACCAAGCACGCCATTGTTTTTCTTGTGACATTACCAATAAGTTTGATGTGTCACATGGCCCTCTTCCTATTGAAAAAACAAAAGTTGTATCCAAGATGGCCGACTTCTAAATGGCCACCATGGTCACCACCCATCTTGAGGAGTTTGCCCCCTCACATATACTAATGTGCCACAAACAGGACTTTAATATTAGGGGTGGGTTTTGATAATCGATTTATCGATTAAAATCAATTCTGGCTTGGATAACGTGATATTGATTCATTAAAACCCTGAATCGATTTTTTAATACAAATTTATTTTGCCCGAAATGCCAGAATCTCAGGTTAAACCTCACCCATTTTCGACAACCACCAAACAGCTAAAACAGTGAATGAGAGCAGGTACACAGATTCTGCACAAAGACGTAAACACAAAGCGTGGACGTGCCGACGGATCAGAATCGGTGAGATGTCGCCTTTCTTACCCAACGGCACGGACACGGTCGGGGCTGAAAGCCAACAGCTCACTGATTCTGGTGTTTCGGCGGGTCCGCACTTTGTGTTTACGCCCTTTTTGCGCTGATTCTAAAGCTGTTACTTTTATCTCTCTCCAAACAATATTTACCGAATCAGCAGCAAAAGAAGATGTTGTTTTGCAGTCAGCAGATGGTCCAGACCTCACTGACACTCCTGTGGCTCTGCTGACAGTTGTCACGGATGACACTACTGATTCGGCCCTCTTCAGTCCCGAAAGCATCTGCATTGTCGTTGAGGATGAAATACTTGTGAATGGTCCCACAAATCTGGCCGACTCATTTTTCCTGCTCTTTGGGTACATCTATGCACTAGACCTACAATACCCAAAGAAACTTGAGCTTACATTCACATTTATCCAGAAGGTTGTGATGTGCCTTGAGGACAACAAACCACTGAAAGGGCGTCTACTGATGCTGAAGAATAATTTGTTCAATGAGTGAATCACTCAGAATGGACTACTTGTTGAGCTGAGTATTGAGGAAGTTTTTTTTTTTCTTCCTAATCATTTGGCTCTTCTACTTCAAATTTGAAGTGAATGACTGCTCATTTCGTGGACTATTCACGTTTAACGTTCTGTTGCCTAATACCTTAATGCACTGCCTTGATGTTTGTTACCTATGAAGTGCAGCAGTGGAAACCAGTACATTTTTTTAATGTATTTTTAAAATAAGTGAGCTGCAGCTGTCAAGGTACAGTAAGTGTTAAATGCCTCAATGTTCTAATAGCTGCAATTGCTGTTAATACTGAAAATGTTATTTAATTTTAGAATTGAGATGGAGACCCTTGGAGTCTTTTTCTTTTGTTTTATTTATGAAGCACTTTTTTATGAGTGAGCTCCGTTATCTGTGCCTTTTTAAAAGCACATTGTGTTTAATAAAAAAAGTTGTTAAATTGTTAGTGTTGTTACTTTCATGTTTTCTAACACTGTTAGCTGATTATAAGTTACTGGGCAAACAGTTTAGAATTATTCGTAAATGTATTTCCCACAGTATTTTAAAAATATTTATTAGATTTTAAGTGTTATTTCCTATATTATAAGTTAGAAAATATGAAGAAGTTTGAGTTTATTTCCCACATCCTATGAGTTGCAATATGTAAAATATTTTGAGTGTATTTTCCACCTTAATTAAGTTGACAAATATTAAACATTTTGAGTTTATTGCTCCCTAATTATAAGTTGAGGAATATCAACTTTAATTGGAAGTTTATTTAAGGCAACTGCAACTGTAATTTTTATTTTAGTTAAACTTAAAACTTTTAAAAACATCACAAAAAAAAATGTTGTGTAATCTGTTACACAACAATTTTTGAGTTCTGTGAACTTATTAGGTTTTACAGTGTGATTCTGGTCCGTGCTTTGTGTTTACATCTTTGTGCAGAATCCATGTACCTGCTCTCATTTACTGTTTTAGCTGTTTGGTGGTTCTTGAAATTTTATGAGGTTTAACCTGAGATTCTGGCGTTTCGGGCAAAAAAATTAATATTAAAAAATCGATTCAGGATTTTAATGAATCGATATCACGTTATCCAAGCCAGACTCGATTTTAATTGATAAATCGATTATCAAAACCCACCCCTACTCATAATAGCTGTAGCTCCTGTTCTCCTCATACGGTCTCTTACGTCCATAGTGTCCACCTCTCTCACCTTCAGTTCTGACTTGCTCTGGCTGGCCCGCGGTATCTTGCCCATGCTGCAGTTCGTGCTGATCATCATCTTGCCTTTCACCTGCACCCTCAGATTCATCTTCCTTTTTGACCTCTACTTTAACTTCTATAATTAGACATGAACAAACATAACACATTTTAGCATGAAAACAAGTTGTTGAATTTTTTCTACTAGGTATGAGAGCAGTTTGAGTGTTTGGTTTACATGTCTTTACTGTATTGCCAAAGTCCATGAGGAAAATTTTACACTACTCATTTAGTTTAGATCAGATCACTGGGTCATTGTGCCACCTCTGCATGTCGGCAGTAAAACCTGAATCTCTGAAAAGCGTTTCTATTCTCAACCAGTGCCATCAGAGATAAACACAAGACTATAAAAATCAACTGAGTAATAAAAGTAATGAAAAATTACCTTGTCTATTCTTTTCATTTTCCTCCTCTTCATTCTCTTCCTCCTCCTCCACTTCCTCCTTAATTGCGGGCTTGGTCTCTTCCTCAGACATCATGTCAGTTTTCTGAATATCCTCATCTGCTGTGAAGTCGGGCACATTGTGACCCGAGTCTGAAGGAGTCTGACTTTCGTAGGGGTTACCTTCTGCCTTCTCTTCTTCATTGTAACCACCTGAATCTCGGCCCTCATCTTCATCTTGAGGGGCATCAGCTTCAGCTTCATCACCACCACCATAGTCCTCAGCTGCTTCTGAATCTGAAAATGTCAAATTTAAAGTTTGTTGACATTTCCCAACTTTGAAACTTTAGTTTATACTTAAGTACAGTGAAGTGCTTAAAATGTAATATCAGCAAAGGGCAGAAACTGGATCAAAGTCCAAAACAACGTAATAAAACTAGTTTCATGGAAGTGAAATGTTTAATGAAATAATACTTTACCTTGCTGCACTTGTGCATCAGTTTTATCTTCATTGTCTTGGTAGTCATCACCGTATTCCTCTTCCTGCTGCAGATCCCCGTTATCCTCTTGCTCACTAGCATCAGCCTGAGCTTCAGCCTCTCTGCCGTCTGCCTACTGGTGCACAGGCGCTGGTGCTGGCGCTTTCTTTTTGCTTTTAAACACATTGTGATTTTGGATGTCTGCTCGGTGCTTCTTGTCTTTATTTGCTACAAAAAAAGGAGGGGGGGGTGATCAGGTACTGCTAAAAACACTGCCTACAACTTTCAAATGTTATCTGCTGCGCGGCACTGTGCCCACAGCCAAATAGGCTGCGTTAGCCGTTTAGCTAAGCTAGCAACGCTGGACAGATTCTGTAAGACTGTGAACCATTAAACTCGTTTTATTGTGTTACCGATACAACCATCTGCAGGACAAAACTATCCCTAAAGATGCTAATGCTATTACTCGTCTGAAGATCTCGCTGAGTGCCTAACCTTCTTAGCCTAGCATTAGATAACATACCGACAGCCGCTGCAAGGGAAGAATTAGTTTGCTGTTAGCAAACTAATTCCATTAGTAGAAATATATCTAGCTTATAATTAAATTTAGGGGGGGGGAAAACAACAGCCAGTTTCTTAACAAAAGCATTTCTGCTCTGAACTGGAAGAAAAAACCCTGAGTAGAAACCTCACATCAAGAAAATAGCTCCTCGGTTCACTGTAGCATCGCTCAGCTAACATGCTAACAGCACATTTGAGTTACTCACCCTCTCCCTTCCTGTGCTGAATCGTAGAGCACGTGAATCACTCAGGACCAATTTTCCCTCTAAGCTGCGCACGTGCGCAATTGCGCACTGCTGGCATGGTCTCTGCGCACAGAAAATCTGCGTTGCGCACAAAAAAAAAAATCTAACCTGAATTGAAATTAGAATTAATACTTTAACAATTCTGTTTTGCAGTGTTAGTCAGTAAGTGACTGGCTGCTCCTGTATGGGATTAGAACGATGCCACCTTATCCTACAGTCCAGCCAATAATACGATTCACATTCGTATATATGCAGCCAATCAACGTCGTTGACAGGCTATGACAGCGTCCTTATGTGCCGACACCGGAGTTTTAGCTAGCAAAGCGGCGTGGCTGATGTGGAGTGAAGCCACGTTAATGACAACGTGTACAACCATAGGAGATGTGAGCAGGACAGACGGAACAATTGACGGAAAAAGTGTGGACTTAATACCAGTTTTTAAATTGTGTTGATAGGCCACGTAAAACCAGAGTTGTGCTAAAAAAATATGCAATGTTTGGTTTTCTTCCTGAATACTATCGTTGTTTATATTTACTGCGGGAGGGTAAAAACTGCGTTTTATAAGAAAAAAGGCTCGAAAGCACTCTCCGCCTGTGAGCAAAAACACCCCCCCCCTCCCACCCGCTACCCCTTTCCTATTCGTCCAAAAAAGTACCATGTCGACCAATCAAAAAATGATATGGCAACGTGGCATCTAGTTGTTAAGAAACGGGGGGAATTTTTAGGAGTGGCGGCGGTGTTCTGAGATGTGAGCGATTTGCGACGTTTAGTGCAAATCTTGTGTAGTTAGTGTGTAGTTAGTGTGTAGTGTAGTCAATAGTTTTGTTGTGTGTGTCAGAACAATGAGGCGACTGCTGAATGTTACAGGTGTTACAGGAGTGATACATCTCCTGTTGTCAGACCTGCAGGTATCAGGCTGTTGTTCTCCTTTATCTCATAGTGGACAGAAATTATTTTTTCGAGTGGCACAAATAATTTGTGTGGCATCAGATTTCATGCAGAACAGCTGATTGTTCTGTAAATAGTTTGAAATGTTTATTTAAAAATGCCTTGGCTGCATTAAAAAAAAAAAAAGCTGCAAAAAACTTTGTTTACCAAACTGAGTTACTTCTTCAAAAAAGTAACTATATAATTAATTGCCCAGCATTGGTCATTATATACTATATTTGGCAGACAGAGAGCTACAGGACTCTCTCCCAGACCACAGACTCATACTCATAATACAAGTCAGAGCTTTATAAAAAATTTTTTTTTTACTATTTTTACTTCCAATAGTGTTAACATACTACACAGGTCAATGACTAGATTTTTTTTTACATTTTCATTGTAAATGGGCTAAAACAGTTCATTAAAAGTAGTCTAACATAAATGTAAATGCTGTAATTTGATTTGATTTTAATAAACCATGTAACTTGGACGGAGTAGGTGCTGGCGTGACCACAGTGCACACGTCTGATGTCGCTCACAGTGGTCCAAGGGATCGCTCAGGGAGTTTGTGTGTTCGCTCAGACACATGAAAAATTAGAGGGAACATTGCTCAGGACTCACTAACCCCCTCCCTCCTGGCTCACAGCTCAAACGAGTTGAACGAATCACTGACTCACTCACCCCCTCCCTCCCGATTCACATCTTCTTCTTCTTCTTCTTGGTTAGCAACCAACGTTAAGGTGCATTAGCGCCCCCTGGCACACAGCTCAGTGGATCCTCGTGCTTCATACGACATACTCACCCCTCCCTCCCGGTTCTCAGCTGTTGAAACCCCGAGCGTGTTACCGTGGAAGAGTCGCTCCTTCACCTAAGATGAAGTCCGATAGTCTGACTGACGCAGTATAACATTCATTCTACACATTGTTTTTTTGCAAAGATTATAAGCAGACTAAAGGAAAAAATATATAAACTCAGTTCCACCACTATTAAAAAAATAAAAAATACTCAGACTCGCATTCTGCTGCTGCAATAATGTAAGTTAAAAAATTAGAAATTCACTATTTCACTAAATTATTTAAATAAGAAAATATATATGTGACACATTTGAGGAAAATACTAATGATAAAAAAAAGAAAATTCTAAAGGTGTTTGTGTTTTTTTTCCACGTGTATGGGGCAAGGGGGCGGTACTACGGTGTTGTTTGCAGGCAGTGCGACTTAATGATACGAGGAAAAATGGATAGTCGTCGAAGAAGTGATATTTGGATGCATTTTTAAATGAAAAGTGCAACACATGCACAATGCAACATTTGCAAGGCAGTTTTGTCTTTTCGAGGGGGAAGCACATCAAATATGAGAAGACATCTCAGTAGCAAGCACCCCACAGTCATGCTACAACAACAGCACAGTCAAAACCCAGCTACTACCATTGGACAACCTAGCGGCCAGCAGCAGGAGCAACAATCTTCAACAGCAGCATCATCAACAGCAGTCACATCACCTGTTTATTCCAGCAGCTCAACAAGTACTCAGCAAGAAAATACAAGCACACACACAGCAGGGCAAGGACAACAATCAGCAAAAGGAGACAGAGGCAGTCTTACATGGGAGCATTTGTGTCAAGGCCCATGATGCCACTTCAGCAGAGCAAGGTTGACCAGGCTCTGGTTAAAATGATTGCCCAAGATTTTCAGCCCTTTTCAATCGTTGATGACAGAGGATTTAGGGAATTCACCAAGGCACTTGATCCTTCATATGTTCTTCCCAGTAGAAGTACAGTATCCAGACAGCTGATGCCCGATTTGTTTCAGAAGATAAGAGCTGATGTTCAGGAAAAAATCAAGACAGCACCTGCTGTGTGCTTAACAACTGACTGCTGGACCTCCAGCACATCAACAAGTTACATGTCTGTTACATGCCACTATGTGACCGAGTTTAAGCTGCAGTCAAACTTGTTGGACTGTTTTGAATTAACAGACAACCATACATCTGAAAACCTGGCCAGAGAGCTGGAAAGGATTGCAACTGAATGGGCCATTATGGAAAAGATAGTAGCATGTGTAAGTGATAGTGCAGCCAATGTCAAGAAGGCTGTGGGTGACATTCTGCACTGGAACCATCTAAATTGTTTTGCACACATTTTGAATTTAATTGTCAGAAAGGGAATCCAGCAGTCTCAAATTCAAGAAATTATCAGAAAGGTAAAAGCAATAATTGAATATACACGCCGCAGCACAGTGGCTTCTGCTAAACTGAGAGAGACACAGCAGCAGATGGGACAGCCCCAACTACGACTGAAGCAAGATGTGCCAACCAGGTGGAATTCCACTTATTACATGCTGAAGCGGATTGCAGAAGTGAAGGATCCCCTCATTTCCACCCTGGCCTTGGTAAATCCACAGCTGCAAACCCTGTCACTTGAAGAGTGGGAGATGGTCAAGGAAACCTGTGAGGTCCTGCAGCCTTTTGAGGAAGTGACTGTGGAACTGAGTGCCGAAAGGTATGTTAAAATAGTGTTATAATACATGTATATATTTCATGTTGTGTCATTACATTTGCCTAAACACATTTTTCAATTCTTTCCCAGATAATAGTATTTAAGATGTTTCTTACAACAGCTTACAATTAAATGTAAACTGTAAAATGGTTTTATATGACAATGTATGCTTAATGCACTGCACTGCAGGGGCTGTAACTGCATTAAAAAGCATGGAACCATAGTCTTTCCTTTATTTCTCCTCAACAGGTTTGTTACTGGATCAAAAGCCATTTTAATGGCAAGAGGGCTGCAGAGAGTTACTGCACACAGACAGAGAAGTCCTTCCATCTATCAGCCAATCCGCAACATGGTAGACATCCTCATGGCAGAAATTGTCAAACAGCTGGGGGGGATTGAACAAGTGAGCCTGCTTGCAGATGCTACACTTTTGGATCCCAGGTTCAAGAAGCATGCATTTTTGCATGATAGACATGCAGAAGATGCTGTTACGAGAGTTGTGGGAGCTGCATCGAGGTCCTTAAGACCACTGCCACTGGCAACATCCAGCACAGAGGAAGGAGAGGGTGTCCCACAGGCCAATCCTTCCACTGAGACAGTGCCTGTGATTTGGGCCGATTTTGAGGAGCGGGTTGCATCACTGAGGCCAGGAGTCCAAAACCCCTTCACAGAGGCAATGCTGGAGATTAAAGGATTCCTGTCAGAGCCACTCCTACCCCAACATCTGACCCCTGGAGTGGTGGAAGTCCCGTGCCACTGTCTTCAAAAAAAACTTGCGATGTTATGAAGACGAGACTCTGCATAGTGGCAACTTCCGTTCCATCAGAGCGGATCTTTTCAAAGGCAGGACAAATAATTACAGACAGGAGGAACCGTCTCAGCCCTGGAAAAGTTCGGGAGCTTATTTTCCTCAATGCCAATCTGTAAGGGACAATTCATTTTGAAGTGGACTAGTACTTTTGAACACATTAATCTGTGAATTTTATTTTTTTTTATTTATAGTTTTGATTTTGTTGATTCACATTTCATTATCTGTCAGACATTTCATTGATATTCTATTGAAATAAAAATAAATGTTCCCTTTACAAATCTTTATATTTTTGCTCTTTTTTGCTCTATAAAAGAGTTGTTTTTCTTTTTCAATGACTCATCTTAGCAATAGGGTTTACATGAAAAGAGAAACAAATTAAGTTTGCATGAAAATGTACATTTTTTGCACTCTCCTAGCAACTGACTCAGTGACTCAAATGACTCAAAACACCCGATTCATTTTGGTGAGTGACTCATTCAAACTCGATTCACTAAAAGGAATCGAATTTACCATCACTACCGGTGCGTGTGTCAAAAAAATCAACACACTGCTTCAGAAGCACTGTGTCGAAGCTTGATTCGTTTGGCCAGAGTCACGTGATCAGTGACGTCCGAAGCTTCATTTAGAACGTGACTGCTTAGGGAACTGATGTATGTTCATGTTCTGTTTTTTTTTGTTTTTTTTTGTTTTTTAACTTTATTTACACTTGGTATAACATACAAGGCACAATCAGTAATCTCAATATGTAACAACCACGGTTGAGCAATATAGCAAAAACAAACAAACAAATAAAATAAAATAAATAAACAAAAAACAAACAATAAACACAAAGCAACAAAAAGAAAGAACAATCAATGAAGGATTTGCACCAAAGGCAACGAATACTATAAGCAAAAAAGGGCCATCATGATTACAACAAAGGGAGGTTTCTTTTTTTTTTTTTTTCTCAACATAGATCAAACTCGTTAAATAAAACAACAAGCTTATGAGCTTTCTTATTATTCACAAGTTTCAGCGATTTAGTCCAGAGTTTAAAGTCATTCTGTTTATACATGGCTTAGCTTTAAAATATCTACATTTATGAATAAAAAATTTTCCCATTAACAAAAACGTCCTAATCAACAGGTCAAAATCTGCATTCTCAGCAAGTATTCCAAATTTAATTACTGTCACTGTCAAATGTGGTAACTGAATTCTCCTGGACTGCAGCCAGCTCCACATGTCAGACCAAAAGGAGTGCACTGATTCACAGTAGAAAAACAAGTGATCCAGACTTTCAATATCACTTTCACAAAATGTGCAGGCATTCACATCTAAGTTAAATTTCCGTCTTAGGAATTCATTGGTTGGATAAACCTCATTAATGATTTTAAAGTGAACCTCTTTTACTTTAGGGGAAAGAGGAAGTGAAATATACTTTTTTCTTATCGCCTTAACCTCCATGGACTCAAATTCTTTAAGGATATAATTTCTTTTAACCGGATTAGGGCAAATTTCATTTATCAAAATATTCCTGATCACCTTGTTTGTAAACCTGCTGTCATCAAATTCAACTCCAGCTATGCAGAGCTGCCTCAGTCCAGGAGAAACTCTAGAGTGCACAATATCTTCTTTTATCATTGATCTCAAAGGGACTGGGATGGCTTTTATTAAGGATTTATATTTCTTAGCAGTACACCTTACATCAAATTTCTCACAAAACGTCTCATGTTTTAATAAGACCCCATTCTCATCCAAAAAATGAGCTACAGCCCAAATCCCTTTAGATCTCCATTCATCCATGTACACAGATTTCCTACACAAACGGATATACCTGTTGTTCCATATAGAAGTGTTGTGAGGAGTAAAGTTATGTTTATAGATTAATTTCCAGTACAGAAGGGCCTGCTCATGGAAAGCTGAGAGTTTAACAGGTAACGAACTGCAATCAAAGTCACAACGTAACAAAAAGTCAATTCCACCCATTTTGCCAAAAATAACATTGGGAATAATGTTCCAAAAGGAATTTTTTTTCCTAATGAAAGATCTTAACCATTTCAATTTTAGTACACCATTCATAACATCAAAGTCAATGGCATTAGCCCCACCCTCTTCATAATTCTTAATCATATCATTTTTCTTTATATAATGACATTTGTTCCTCCATATGAACCTAAAATTAAGATTATTTATAGATTTAATCAGTTTTGGAGATATGGGCAGAGTAAAGGCTGGATAGATTAGTCTGGATAGACTGTCCATTTTGGTTAGCAGGATTCTCCCAAACAGAGTTATGTCCCTTTGCAGCCACCTGTTCAAAATTGACTTACACTTTTCTATATTGGTATAGATATTCTTATTTTCTGTTGATGTCTTATCCTTACAAATTACAATGCCCAGATACTTCACCTCTTTTTTGATCTGTATATTATTTATTACTTGAAGGGGACACTCATGCAGAGCTAGAATTTCACATTTATTAATATTCAGCTGTAGGCCAGAAGCTTTGGAGAAGTGGTTGATCACCTGTAAGGCTAAAGGAATCTGGTCCTCATCTTTTAAAAACAGGGTGGTATCATCTGCCAGCTGACTGATTATTATCCGTTCACCCATCACAGTTAACCCCTCAATATGACTGTTTTTAATCAGAATAGACAACAGCTCAGCAACCATGATGAACAAAAGTGGAGAGCTGCTGCATCCCTGCCTTATCCCTCTATTAACCTCAAACCTTGAGCATGTACCATGTTCTAGCAAAACAGAGCTGTTAATGCCATTATAAAGCATCTCTATAACATTGACAAAATCCTCTCCAAAACCAAAAGACTGCAGAGTTTTTAATATGAACGTATGTTCAACTGAATCAAATGCTTTGTAAAAATCCAAGAACAGGATGTAACCTCTCTCTTGGAGTATTTCACTGTACTCAAGAAGGTCCAAAACCAGCCTAATATTGTTATGAATTAGTCTTCCTTTCAAAAAACCTGATTGTGTTTCACTGATAATGTTTGAGATGCCTTTCTTTAGCCTCTCAGCTACAGCTCCAGACAGGATCTTATAGTCAGTGTTTAATAAGGTGATGGGTCTCAAATTGTCTAAAAGTCTTTTATCCTTACCAGATTTAGGGATCAGGGTTATCAACCCTTGTTTCATGCTTGGCATCAATTCTTTTTTCTCTATCGATTCCTTTAATGCATCAAACAATAAAGTCCTTAGGTCCTTCCAGAAGAATTGATAAAAATTAGCAGTGAGTCCATCTGTCCCTGGGGATTTGTTTAATGCCATTTTCATGACCACCAAATCCAGTTCCTCAATTTTAAGCTCTGAATCACACAGATCTTTGAACGGCTCGTCAATACATGGGATGAAATTATGAATCTTATTAAAGAAACTATCAGAATCAGCTGCTGAATATTCTGAGGAGTACAATTTAGAATAAAAAGTGAAGACTTCCCTTTCAATCTTTCTAGAATCTTTACATTCAGTCCCATTTATCAACAAACTTGTGATTAAATTTCTCTGCTGTCTACTCTTTTCCAGCTTACTAAAATATGATGAGTTCTTTTCACCTGCCTCAATCCATTTGGCTCTCGATCTTATAAAGGCACCCTGGGCTTTTTCTAGGTAAAGATCGTCTAATTGTGTGGATGCCCTAAAAGGGCTTCCACACTATTGAGTTCCTGTTTCTCTTTATTGTGTGGATGCCCTAAAAGGGCTTCCACACTATTGAGTTCCTGTTTCTCTTTATTCTTTATCTTTATTATTATCCTACTTTATTGTGTGGATGCTTTAAGCATCCACACTATTGTTTTCCTGTTTCTCTTTATTCTTTATTATTGTGTGGATGCCCTCAAAGGGCTTCCACACTATTGAGTTCCTGTTTCTCTTTATTCTTTATTCTACTTTATTCTAGTTGCTTCCGTACGTTTTTTGGCGCATAACTACTCCCTCAGTTTTCAGCCGATTTTCTCCATTCAAACTTTAAAAAATTCTGCTCTTTCTGCTAATGTGCGCTATATCTTTTGGTAATCAGAAGTTCTATACTTTTTGAGATATTGATTTTTTTATGCAATATTTTTTGCCCATTTCTGCCACATTATCAGTCTGGTCACTAGTTTTCCTTGCCCGGTTGCGCTGTGTTTTAGCTCAGTGAGATGAGCAGCCGTTCTCAGACTGGAAGGCCGGGGTTCAAATCCCGCTTGAGGCAACATTTCTTTCAGTTAACAGTTAAACTTTTTTAACTCAACTTCAGCTTTTTCACCCCTTTTCAGCAAAATTTTCAGTTTTTTCACCACTTTTCAGCACAAATCCTTTTTTTTTCTGCTCTTTTCAGCAAAACCTCTTTTCAGCAGAATTCTAAAAGAGTTCTGCAGAACTCTTTTCAGCAGAAATTCTGCTGATTGAACTCTTTTCAGCAGAATTTTCACCTCTTTTAAGGCCAAATTCTACTTATTCACCTCTTCTGCAAAATTTTCAGCCTTTTCGCCTCTTATTAGCACAAGTCTCAGCTGTTTTCAGAAAAAACTCTTTTGAGCAGAAATTCTGCTGATTCATCTCTTTTCAGCGCAACTTTCTGCTTCTTTACCTCTTTTCAGCAGAAATTCTGCTGATTCACCTCTTTTCTGCAAAATTTTCAGCCTTTTCTCCTCTTATCAGCACAATTCTCAGCAGCTTCTGCTCATTTCAGCAGAGTTGTCCGTCTCTCCACCTCGTCTTTGTCAGAGTGAGTTTAGCTCAGTGAGATGACAATCCGTTCTCAGACTGGAAGGCCGGGGTTCAAATCCCGCTTATGGCAACATTTCTTTTAGTTAACAGTTAAACATTTTTAACTCAATTTCAGCTTTTTCACCCCTTTTCAGCAAAATTTTCAGTTTTTTCACCACTTTTCAGCACAAATCCCAGCTTTTTCTGCTGTTTTCAGCAAAAACCTCTTTTCAGCAGAATTCTAAAAAGAGTTCTGCAGAACTCTTTTCAGCAGAAATTCTGCTGATTGAACTCTTTTCAGCAGAATTTTCACCTCTTTCAAGGCCAAATTCTACTTATTCACCTCTTCTGCAAAATTTTCAGCCTTTTCACCTCTTATTAGCACAAGTCTCAGCTGTTTTCAGAAAAAACTCTTTTGAGCAGAAATTCTGCTGATTCATCTCTTTTCAGCGCAACTTTCTGCTTCTTTACCTCTTTTCAGCAGAAATTCTGCTGATTCACCTCTTTTCTGCAAAATTTTCAGCCTTTTCTCCTCTTATCAGCACAATTCTCAGCAGCTTCTGCTCATTTCACCAGAATGGTCCGTCTCTCCACCTCTTCTTTGTCAGAGTGAGTTTAGCTCAGTGAGATGAGTAGCTTCCTTGAGACCTGGAGGGCCAGGTTCGAATCCTGCTCAGGGCAATATGTTTTTTTTTTTTCCACCACCATACAACTTTTTGCAACTTTTCATCTTTTTCAGTTTTTGAGCAGACAGCTTCAGCATTAAGGCATCCACACAGCATTTTCGCAGGAAATGCAAATTTTTCTAGTTCTAGTTGCGTTCCGTACACTTTTTGGCACTTAACTACTTCCACAATTTTCAGCCGATTTTCACCGTTCAAATTTTAAACTATTCTGCTATTTCTGCTAATGTGCGCTATATCTTTTGGTATTTTTTGCTGTTATACTTTTTAAAATATTAAGCTTTTTGTGCTTATTTTTGTCCCATTGAAATGAATGGGAAACTTACGCAATTCTGCTAAAACTTGCTTGTTTTTGAAACTTAACTACTTTTTCCTACTTTCACGTAGAACAACCATTCAAACTTTAAAATGTTCTCAAATTATTGGGCTATTCAGGAATAAATCAGCTTTTTCAAATCTTTTACCGTTTTACTTTTATGCCTCTTAAAGTTTTGAGTTGCAAAATTGTGATTTTTTACAAAATACATGTGTTGTTATGGTTGCTATGCACTTGGCTTCCAGTGTGCCACTGAAGGTTTTGCAGTCTTCTCTTCATGTCCGAACAACTTCTTGCTACTTGCTCAATTTTCACTCACCTTCCACAAATCATACATCAAAACGTAGGTATTTTTGCTGGCTTTCAGAAAATGTCACTATCATGGTTGTGGGATTTATAGAATTTTGTCAAATCTTCTCAGACCAACACAAAGTCTCAAAAATCCCCATAGAAAGTCAATGGAGAGTTTCTTCAAAATCACTGCTTGATTTCTGCAATGAGAGGCATATTCGAATCGTCATATCTCCTTAACGAAGCGAAGTTTAGACATGAGGCTTGTCCCGGTATATCTTCAGACACTCCTGACGCTCACAATTCAAGAATTTTTTCTTACCTATTACCGTTCTGAGATGAGTTACACTTGTTTGAGGGTAGGAAATTCATCCTTCGCTCAGATTTCTTCAGATTTCAAACTCTGAAATGAACCACTTTTTTCTCGTCATATCTTTTGTTTGGATTTCCACACAGACCTGAAAATTTCCATGACTGTTCACCAAAGCCTGCTGTCTCTTACGGTGAAAGAATGATATCGATACTCAAATAGATTTAGAGTTAGAAAGAGTTGTTTGAGGGGAAGTCAAGGCAGTTTTTGCTGCGCCTCTACTCAGTTATGGTGCATTACAAGTCAAATATCTTCAATAATTCATATTTTAATGATAAATTGTCAACACTGTAAGATTCCCCCATCTCTTCTGAACAAAACGGTGTAAGAATGACCGTTCTAGCCCCTATGGTTAGGAAATTATGGCCATTTGTTTGAGAGGAATCCTCACTATGAGAAATAGACTGCAAAAATCTGCCTCTCTCTGTTCTGAGTGTGTGTAAAACGGCTGCACCTGTTTTGGCGGGAAAAAGTACACAGCCTCTCTGATTGGTGGATTCAAATTTAGCAGCTCCCAGGCTGCTTGAATGACCTAGAAACTTGCTCCTCTCTCCTGTGTGTGTGTGTGTGTGTGTGTGTGTGACAGAGAGAGAGAAGAGAGGCGAGACAGAGTTTTATGGGAGCATCTTATTGTATGATTTAAATTCAATATATTTAGACTGGTTGACTGAATTTGATCCTGTGTGTGTCTCTCTGTGCATGTGTGTTTCCATATGTTTCCATATTTGTGATTGTGTGACTGTTACACGTTTTTGCTGAGTTTTTTTCATTTAACAAGTACATTTGAAGGACCCTTAGCATGTTCAGCATTTTTTCAGCTGTCCATTTTGCTTTTCCAATTTTTCTGTTTAAGTTATTACTATTGTGCTGAATCATACTATTTCTGCTATTTTATAAGATTTGTGCTAAATATAGTATTTCTGCCAATATAGTATTTCTGATTAATTATAGTTTTTCTACCAAATCATATTACAGTATTTTTGCTTTTAATACCATTTTTATAGGATATTTATATTGCTTAATATAGTATTTCTGCTTTTTATAGGATTTGTGCTTAATACAGTATTTCTGCTAAATGTAGTATTTATGCTTAATCACACTATTACTATATATTTCTGCCAGCTTCCCAGCCAGCCAATCATATCTGAGGTCTGCAGTTTCTTCTCTCATCATATCTCAGCGACGGATGTACAAAGAGCAATGAAAATCGCAGTCAAAGTACACCAATGTCCGCTGATTCACCCAGTACAAGAATTATGCTTCTAGTCCACCTAGTTTTTGAGTTACACGACGTTTTGTAACTCCAAAAAACGGCGCTCTTTGCCTCTCACCGCGATCTAATTCTGACTGCTCATCACCCTGTTTCCCAAGAGCTCACTGTCTTTCCCAGTGGCGCAGCTGGTAATGACGCAAGTCTGCAACCCAAAGGTCGTGGGTTTAACTCCACCTTGAACAGCATGTTTTTTGCCCTACAAATTAATACACTATCACAGACCACTAATTCATATTCATCATTTATTACAATTCTGAAAACTTTTTACCAGCTTTTCTAATATGGACCTCAGATTCTTCTTAACACTCCATGGCACAAATACTCTTCCCTTTAGGTTCTGTGTATGTGTGTGTGTATCAATATTTCTCCCATTTTAAAGTATTACTCCTCCATAATTGTATTTCTGTTAAATCAAAGTACTTTTACTACATCCTAGTACTTCTGCTCAATCATAGTATTTTGCCAAATCATGGTTTTTGTGCCAAATCATAATATTTGTGTTATGTTATAGTATTACTACTAAGTGGAGGAATTTCTGTCATGTTACAGTATATGTGCTGATTACAGTATTTCTGTATAATAGAATTTTGGCAGATCTCCTCAGACCAACACAAAGTCTGGAAACTCTGCATAGAAAGTCAATGGAGAGCTTGTTCAAAATCACCACTGGATTTCTCTAATGAGAGGCATTTTCAAATCGTCATATCTCAACGCAGCAAAGTTAAGACATGAGGCTTGTGCCAATATATCTTCAGACACTCCTTACGCTCATAATTCAAGAATTTCTTTCTCACCTATTACCATTTGGCCATGAATTACACTTGTTTGAGGGTAGGAAATTCGTCCCTCGCTCAGATCTCTTCAGATTTCAAACTCTGGAAATGAGGCACTTTTTTCTCTCGTCATATCTTTTTGATTGATTTCAACAGAGACCTGAAAATTTCCATGACTGTTCACCAAAGCCTGCTGTTTCTTACGGTGAAAGAATGATTTTGATGCTCCATATAGATTTAGAGTTACAAAACGTTGTTTGAGGGCAGGTCAAGGCAGTTTTGCTTCGCCTCTACTCAGTTACAGTGTTTTACAAGTCATATATCTTCAATAATTTATATTTTATCTCTGAATTATGAAGACCTGAAGTTTTCCCCATCTCTTCTGAACAAATCGGTGTCAGAATGAGCGTTCTAGCCCCTACGGTTAGGAAATTATGGCCATTTGTTCGAGGGGAATCCTGAATGTGAGAAATACACTGCAGAAAACTCATAGCTGTCTCTGTGTCTGTGTGTGTAAGTGCTGATTACAGCAGGTGCAGCCAATTTAGCTGACCTAGATATACCAAGCCCAGACTCTTAATAGCCCCTGTACACTTTGCTCTATGTGTATGTGTGTGTGTATATCAATATTTCTCCCATGTTAAAGTATTACTCCTCCATAATAGTATTCGTGCTAAATCAAAGTACTTCTTCTACATCTTAGTACTTCTGCTCAATCATAGTATTTCTGCTAAATTATAGTATTTTTGAAAAATCATGGTATTTGTGCCAAATCATGGTTTTGGGGCAGAACCATAATATTTATTTTATGTTATGAGATTACTACTAAGTGCAGGAATGTCTGTTATGTTATAGTTTATGTGCTGAATATAGTATATCTGCCAAATCATAGTATTTATCCCAAATCATAGTATTTATGCAAAATTACAGTATTTCTGCTAAAAAGCAGAAATAGTACCTTTAGCAGAAATTTCTGTGAAAAGGTATTATTTATGTTAAAACATAGTATTTCTGCTAAATCATAGTATTTCTGCCAAATCATAGTATTTGTACTTATTCATAGTACTTGTGCCAAATCATAGTATTTGTACCCAATCATAGTATTTCTGCAATATGATCGTATTTGTGCCAAATCATGGTATCTTTTGCCAAATCATGGTATTTGTGCCAAATCATGTTATTTGTGGCCAGTTAAAATTTCTGTTATATTAGTGTTACTACTAAGTCGTAGAATTTCTGTTATGTTATAGTATATCTGCTGATTATAGTATATGTGCCAAATAATAGTATTTATAGCAAATGATAGTATTACTGCCCAAACATAGTATTTCTTGTAGTATTTGTAGTAGTAGTTGTTGTAGTATTTGTGCAAAAACATAGAATTTCTGCAAAATCATATATATATCTGTTATGTTATAGTATTACTACTAAGGCATAGTATTTCTACCAAATCATAGTATTCCTTCAAAATCATAGTATCACTGCAATTTCATAGTATTTGAGCGAAATTGTAGTATTTGTACTAAATCATGGTACTTGTACCAAATCATAGTATTTTTTGCAAATCATATTATTTGAACCAAAACATTGTATTTGTACGAAGTCATAGTATTTCTTCTAAATCATAGTATTTCACCCAAATCTCAGTAGTTGTGCTAAAACCCAGTATTATTGCCAAATCGTAGTATTTGTACTGAAACATAGTATTTGTGCCAATAAGAGTATTTGTACTAAATCATAGTACTTGTGCCAAATCATAGTATTTCTGCCATATTGTGCTAGTTGTGCAAAAACATAGACTGTCTGCAAAATCATAGTATATCTGTTATGTTATAGTATTACTACTAAGTCACAGTATTTCTGCCCATTTGTAGTATTTGTACTAAATCATACTACTCGTGCCAAATCATAGTATTCAAATCAAAATATAGTATTTGTGCCAAAGCATTGTATTTGTACGAAGTACAGTATTTCTGCCAAATCGTAGAATTACTGCAATTTCATAGTATTTTGAGGAATCCCTTTTGTTATAGTATTACTTCTAAGTCATAGTATTTCTGCTTTGTCATATTATTACTGCTATTTCATAGTATTTGAGTGAAATTACAGTGTTTCTGCAAAAACATTGTATTTCTGCAAAATCATAGTATTTCTCTCATCTTAAGGTACTCAATTATTGTATTTGTGCCAAAGTTTAGTATTTCTGCCAAATGATATTATCTCTGCTAAATCATAGTGTCTGCCAAATCATAGTATTTGTGCCAAAATATAGTATTTGTGCCCAATTAATAGTTCTGTTATGTTATAGTATTACTACTAAGTCATAGAATTTCTGTTATGTTCTGCCAAATCATAGTATTATGGCTATTTCAAAGTATTTGAGTGAAATTACAGTGTTTCTGCAAAAACACTGTATTTCTGCTAAATCATAGTATTTCTGGTATCTTAAAGTACTTGCACTCAATTATAGTATTTCTGCCAAAGTTTAGTATTTCTGCCAAATCATATTATCTCTGCTAAATCATAGTGTCTGCCAAATCATAATATTTGTGCCTAAGCGCAGCATTTGTACCAAAACATAGTATTGCTGCTATATCATAGTATTTGAGCCAAATCATAGTATATGTCCTAAAACATAGTATTTCTGCCAAATCATAGTATTTGTCCTAAAGCATAGTATTTCAACAAAATCACAGTATTTCTGCTATGTTATAGTATTTGTGCTTGTAGAAAAACCTGTGTTCGTGTGAGCTACATTACCCAGCAGCCTCTGAGCAGTGAGGGAATTCATGGGACTTCTGAGCTAGATGGTCTTCCTTCGTTCCTGGGCTAACGATTGAGGAGAGAGCTGCTGGGAAGGGGAGCAAATAGCCCATCCTGTATTTGTTGGGGATGGTGTGTGTCACATAAACGTGAGTTAATGTTCCATGCTTAAGATGTTTACCCTGCTACTTGTGTGTATTGGTTTTAGTTACCTTTAGCTTATGTGCTAGTTAGCGATAGCTATGGCAGCACAGTTATTTGATTGTTTTGGGCTTGTTCCTGCTTTGTTTCTTTGTTCCTGCAAATTTATGTGAATTTGTACACTGTAATATCGCTGTATTACGTAGTGGCTAAGTAGGAGGCTGACTGTTACTAAGTGCATCAGTGTACATAGGTCATCTCTTGTGTTGGAGTGCCCTCTTGTGGCGCCTTTTGGGTAGTGCCTTAGTAAACGTGAACACTGCAAAGAAGTGGTATCAGACTGGTTTGTAGTGGAGGAATTTGTTGCCAGTTTCTTTCATCTTTAATCCGTATTCATGTTGTAATGTAGTAACTTTTGTGGCACAAATACCACAATATGGCAGAAATACCATGTTTTGGCACAAACACTTTGATTTGGTATACTTTAGCTTCTCCACCCCTTTTCAGCAAAATTTTCATTTTTTTCACCCCTTTTAAGCACAAATTCCAGCTTTTTTGGCGGTTTTCAGAAAAAAAGACAACTCTTTTCAGCAGAAACTCTGCTGATTCACCTCTTTTCAGCGCAACGTTCTGCTTCTTTGCCTCTTTTCTGCAGAAATTCTGCTGATTCACCTCTTTTCTGCAAAATTTTCATCCTTTTTGCCTCTTATCAGCACAGTTCTCAGCAGCTTCTGATAATTTCAGCACAATTGTCAGTCTATCTACCTCTTCTTTGTGAGAATGAGTTTGGCTCAGTGAGATGAGTAGCTGCCTTGGGACCAGGAGGTTCGAGGGGAATCCTGAATGTGAATGTGAGAAATACACTGCAGAAAACTTATACCTCTCTCTGTGTCTGTGTGTGTAAGGGCTGATTACAGCAGGTGCAGCTACTTTAACTGACCTAGATATACCAAGCCCAGACTCTTAACAGCCACTGTTCCCTTTAGGCTCTGTGTATGTGTATGTTTGTGTGTCTGTATCAATATTTCTCCCATGTTAAAGTATTACTCCTCCATAATAGTATTTCTGTTAAATCAAAGTACTTCTACTACATCTTAGTATTTCTGCTAAATCATAGTATTTTGGCTAAATCATAGTATTTTGGCCAAATCATGGTATTTGTGCCAAAGCATAGTATTTTCACAAAATAACAGTATTTCTGCTATGTTATATTATTACTGCTCATAGTATTTCTGCCAAATCTTGGTATTTGTTCCAAAGCATAGTATTTCTGCCAAATCACAATATAACTGCAAAATAAAGGGTTTTTTTTAGACAAATCATAGTGTTTGTGCTAAATCCTAGTAATTCTGCTCAATCATAGAATTTCTGCTATGCTGAAGTGCTTTTGCTAGATTATAGAATTTCTGCTAAGTTAAAGTATTTCATGTAAATCATAATATTTATACCAAGTCCCAGTGTTTCTGCCAAATCACAAATCATAAATAATGTGGCGTGTTGAGGGAACAGCTAGTTCTCTCCCATCATTCCTTGGGACATGTGCTGCATTTTAGATGTTCTTGTTTCATTGTTTATGGTTACGTTACTTTTAACTGTTGTCTTGAATGTTGTGTTTATACTACGGTACAAAGTCACTGACAGTTATTGTTTTATAGGAAGAATGCAGTACCATAAGTGAGTTCTGTTATGCTGTTATTGACCCTTGAAGCACATTGTAGCACAAGCAAGTATGTTCAATAAAAAGCTCCCCCTACCAGCTTGAGGTGGAAATACAGGTTCAATCTTTCTCTCTGAGTTTCTTTGCAAGATTCCTCTGCATGCCACAATAATTTTAATAAAGCAAAGTGTTATCTTCCTGTTGAGTCATAAATTACGTTTGTTTTCAAACTCTTAAAATGAACCCGTTTCTTCTCTTGTCATATCTCCGCGACGGAGCTACAAAGAGCAATGAAAATCGTAGTCAAAATACACCAAAGTCCGCTGATTCACCCAGTACAAGAATTATGCTGCTAGGCCTCCTAGTTTTTGAGTTACACGACGTTTTGTAACTCCAAAAAACGGCGCTTTTCGCCTCTCATCGCGATCTATTTCTGATTGCTGATGTCTTTGTTTTTCAGCGACCCGCCCCCTTTCCAGGTGGCGCAATCAGTAATGACACGGCTCTGCAGCTCCAAGGTCGTGGGTTCAATCCCACCTTGGTCCACGTTTTTTTTTTCCACTACAAATTTATACACTATCACAGACCTGTAATTTATATTGCTAATTTATTACAATTCTGCAAAGTTTTATGATTTTAGCAGCTTTTCTAATATGGACCTCAGATTCTTGTCAACACCACATGGCAGAAATACATACAAGTAAACAGCCTGATGAAGCAGACAGAAGCAGTACCTCTGATTGGTGAGTTTGAGCAGAACCAGGTTGTTCTGCCTCTTTTCAGCAGAAATTCTGCTCATTCACCTCTTTTCAGCGCAATGTTCTGCTTCTTTCCCTCTTTTCTGCAGAAATTCTGTTGATTTACCTCTTTTCTGCAAAATTTTCAGCCCTTTTACCTCTTATGAGCACAATTCTCAGCAGCTTCTGCTCATTTCACCATAATTGTCAGTCTCTCCATCTCCTTCCTTGTGAGAGTCAGTTTGGCACAGTGAGATGAGTAGCCGCCTTGAGCCCAGGAGGGCGGGCCAGGTTCGAAACATAGACTGTCTGCAACATAACAGTATATCTGTTATGTTATAGTATTACTACTAAGTCACAGTATTTCTGCCAATTCGTATTATTTGTACTAAATCATACTACTGTGCCAAATCATACTATTTGTTGCAAATCATAGTATTCAAACCAAAATATAGTATTTGTACCAAAGCATTGTATTTGTATGAAGTACCGTATTTCTGCCAAATCATAGAATTACTGCAATTTCACAGTATTTTGAGGAATCCCTTTTGTGATAGTATTACTTCTAAGTCATAGTATTTCTGCTTTGTCATAGTATTTGTACTAAAACGTAGCATTTCTGCCAAATCATAGTATTACTGCTATCTCATAGTATTTGAGTGAAATTACAGTGTTTCTGCAAAAACATTGTATTTCTGCTAAATCATAGTATTTCTGTTATCTTAGAGTACTTGTACTCAATTATAGTATTTGTGCCAAAGTTTAGTATTTCTGCCAAATCATATTTATGTGAATTTGTACACTGTAATATCGCTGTATTACGTGGTGGCTAAGTAGGAGGCTGACTGTTACTAAGTGCATCAGTGTACATAGGTCATCTCTTGTGTTGGAGTGCCCTCTTGTGACGCCTTTTGGGTAGTGCCTTAGTAAATGTGAACACTGCAAAGAAGTGGTATCAGACTGGTTTGTAGTGGAGGAATTTGTTGCCAGTTTCTTTCATCTTTAATCCGTATTCATGTTGTAATGTAGTAACTTTTGTGGCACAAATACCACAATATGGCAGAAACACTATGTTTTGGCACAAATACTTTGATTTGGTATACTTTACCTTCTTCACCCCTTTTCAGCAAAATTTTCATTTTTTTCACCCCTTTTCAGCACAAATTCCATTTTTTGGGGCTGTTTTCAGAAAAAAAACAACTCTTTTCAGCAGAAATTCTGCTGATTTACCTCTTTTCAGTGCAATGTTCTTCTTCTTTCCATCTTTTCTGCAGAAATTCTGCTGATTCACCTCTTTTCTGCAAATTTTTCAGCTTTTCACATCTTCTCAGCACAAAACTCAGCAGCTTCTGCTCATTTAGCAAAATTGTCAGTTTCTCCATCTCTTGTGTTTGTCGGAACAAGTTTAGTTCAGTGAGATGAGTAGCTTCCTTGAGACCAGAAGGGCCAGGTTTAAATCCTGGTCATGGGATTTGAACACCTGTTTTCAGCACAAATCTCAACTTATTAGCTGTTTTAAGCAGAAACCTGTTTTACGAGAGAAACTTTTTAACTCAATTTCAGCTTTTTCACCCTTTTCAGCAAAATTTTCAGTTTCCCAGCTTTTTCAGCTATTTTCAGCAAAACATCTTTTCAGCAGAATTCTGAAAAGAGTTCTGCAGAACACTTTTCAGCAGAACTTCTGCTGACTGAACTGTTTTCAGCAGAATTTTCACCTCTTTTCAGCCCAAATTCTGCTTGTTCACCTCTTCTGCAAAATTTTCAGCCTTTTCACCTCCTATTAGCACAAATCTCAGCTGTTTTCAGGAAAAACTCTTTTAAGCAGAAATTCTGCTGATTCACCTCTTTTCTGCAAAATTTTCTGCCTTTTCTCCTCTTACCAGCACAATTCTCAGCAGCTTCTGCTCATTTTAGCAAAATTGTCAGTCTCTCCACCTCTTCTTTGTGAAAATGAGTTTGCGTAATTGAGAGTGACTTTGGCACAGTGAGATGAGTTACCGCCTTGAGACTAAGAGGGCCAGGTTCAAATCCTGCTAAAGGCAACATTTTTTTTTCACCACCATACAATTTTTTGCAAATTTCATCTTTTTCAGTTTTTGAGCAGACAGCTTCAGCATTAAGGCATCCACACAGCATTTTCGCAGGAAATGCAAATTTTTCTAGTTCTTTATTGTGTGGATGCCCTTAAAGGGCTTCCACACTATTGAGTTCCTGTTTCTCTTTATTGTGTGGATGCTTTAAGGCATCCACACTATTGTTTTCCTGTTTCTCTTTCTTCTTTATTGTGTGGATGCCCTAAAGGGCTTCCACACTATTGAGTTCCTGTTTCTCTTTATTCTTTATTATTATTATTCTTCTAGTTGCTTCCGTACACTTTTTGGCACTTAACTACTTCCTCAGTTTTCAGCCGATTTTCTCAGTTCAAACTCTATACTGTTCTGCTCTTTCTGCTCTTTCCGGCAATGACTTTTGGTGTTTATTACTCTTATACTTTTTAAAATATTACACTTTTTCCTTTAATTTGTCCCATTGAAATGAATGGAAAACTTCCACAATTCTGCTAAAACTTGCTTGTTTTTTTGAAACTTAACTACTTTGTCATACTTTCACCTAGAAACTCCATTCAAACTTTAAAATGTTCTCAGATTATTGGGCTATTCCTGTCTGATTCAGCTTTTTCAGATCTTCTACCGTTTTAATCTTATACCTCTTTAAGTTTTCAGTTGCAAAATTGTGATTTTTCAGAAAATACATGCGTTGTTATGGTTGCTATGCAATTAACTCAGAGTGGACACTCATCCATTCTGAATTTTCTCTTCATGTTCCAACAACTTCTTGCTACTCGCCCAATTTCCACTCAACCCCACAAATTATACATCAAAACGTAGGTATTTTTGCTGGCTTTCAAAAAATGTCACTATCATTGTTGTGGGAGTTATAGATTTTTGCAAATCTCCTCAGAGTAACACAAAGTCTGAAAATTGTCCATAGAAAGTCAATGGAGAGTTTGTTCAAAATCACCGCTGTATTTCTCTAATGAGAGGCAATTTTAAATCGTCATATCTCCTTAACGAAACAAAGTTGAGACATGAGGCTTGTGCCAATATATCTTCAGACACTCCTGATGCTGACAATTCAAAAGTTTTTATCACCTATTGCCGTTTGGCCATGAATTACACTTGTTTGAGAGTAGGAAATTCATGCCTTGCTCAGATCTCTTCAGATTTCAAACTCTGGAAATGAGGCACTTTTTCTCTCGTCATATCTTTTTGATGGATTTCCACAGAGACCTGAAAATTCCCATGACTGTTCACCAAAAGCTGCTGTTTCTTACGGTGAAAGAATGATTTTGATGCTCCATATAGATTTAGAGTTACAAAACATTGTTTGAGGGCAAGTCAAGGCAGTTTTGCTTCGCCTCTACTCAGTTACAGTGTATTACAAGTCATATATCTTCAATAATTTATATTTTATCTCTGAATTAAGAAGACCTGCAGATTCCCCATCTCTTCTGAACAAAACGGTGTCAGAACGACCATTCTAGCCCCTACGGTTAGGAAATTATGGCCATTTGTTCGAGGGGAATCCTGAATGTCAGAAATACACTGAAGAAAACTCATAGCTGTCTCTGTGTCTGTGTGTGTAAGTGCTGATTACAGCAGGTGCAGCTAATTTAACTGACCTAGATATGCCAAGCCCAGACTCTTAACAGCCCCTGTACACTTTGCTCTATGTGTGTGTGTGTGTATATCAATATTTCTCCCATGTTAAAGTATTACTCCTCCATAATAGTATTTGTGCTAAATCAAAGTACTTCTACTACATCTTAGTACTTCTGCTCAATCATAGTATTTCTGCTAAATCATAGTATTTTTGAAAAATCATGGTATTTGTCCCAAATCATGGTTTTGGGGCAGAACCATAATATTTATTTTATGTTATGAGATTACTACTAAGTGGAGGAATGTCTGTTATGTTATAGTTTATGTGCTGAATATAGTATATCTGCCAAATCATAGTATTTATCCCAAATCATAGTATTTATGCAAAATTACAGTATTTCTGCTAAAAGCAGAAATAGTACCTTTAGCAGAAATTTCTTTGAAAAGATATTATTTATGTTAAAACAGTATTTCTGCTAAATCATAGTATTTCTGCCAAATCATAGTATTTGTACTTATTCATAGTACTTGTGCCAAATCATAGTATTTGTACCCAATCATAGTATTTCTGCAATATGATCGTGTTTGTGCCAAATCATGGTATCTTTTGCCAAATCATGGTATTTGTGCCAAATCATGTTATTTGTGCCCAGTTAAAATTTCTGTTATATTAGTGTTACTACTAAGTCGTAGAATTTCTGTTATGTTATAGTATATCTGCTGATTATAGTATATGTGCCAAATAATAGTATTTATAGCAAATAATAGTATTACTGCCCAAACATAGTATTTCTTGTAGTATTTGTAGTAGTAGTTGTTGTAGTATTTGTGCAAAAACAGAATTGTATGTATATAATATAACATTGTATTTCTGTTATGTTATAGTATTACTACTAAGGCATAGTATTCCTACCAAATCATAGTATTACTGCAATTCCATAGTATTTGAGCGAAATCGTAGTATTTGTGCAAAAACATACTATGTCTGCAAAATCACATTATATCTGCTATGTTATAGTATTACTACTAAGGCATAGTATTTCTACCAAATCATAGTATTCCTTCAAAATCATAGTATCACTGCAATTTCATAGTATTTGACCGAAATTGTATTATTTGTACTAAATCATGGTACTTGTACCAAATCATAGTATTTTTTGGAAATCATATTATTTGAACCAAAACATTGTATTTGTAATGAAGTCATAGTATTTCTTCTAAATCATAGTATTTCACCCAAATCTCAGTAGTTGTGCTAAAACCCAGTATTATTGCCAAATCGTAGTATTTGTACTGAAACATAGTATTTGTGCCAATAAGAGTATTTGTACTAAATCATAGTATTTGTGCCAAATCATAGTATTTCTGCCATATTGTGCTAGTTGTGCAAAAACATAGACTGTCTGCAAAATCATAGTATATCTGTTATGTTATAGTATTACTACTAAGTCACAGTATTTCTGCCAATTCGTAGTATTTGTACTAAATCATACTACTCGTGCCAAATCATAGTATTTAAATCAAAATATAGTATTTGTACCAAAGCATTGTATTTGTAACGAAGTACAGTATTTCTGCCAAATCATAGAATTACTGCAATTTCATAGTATTTTGAGGAATCCCTTTGTTATAGTATTACTTCTAAGTCATAGTATTTCTGCTTTGTCATAGTTTTTGTACTGAAACATAGTATTTCTGCCAAATCATAGTATTACTGCTATTTCATAGTATTTGAGTGAAATTACAGTGTTTCTGCAAAAACATTGTATTTCTGCAAAATCATAGTATTTCTCTCATCTTAAAGTACTCAATTATAGTATTTGTGCCAAAGTTTAGTATTTCTGCCAAACAATATTATCTCTGCTAAATCATAGTGTCTGCCAAATCATAGTATTTGTGCCAAATTATGGGATTTTGCCAAAACATGGTACTTGTGCCAAATTATAGTATTTGTGCCCAATTAATATTTCTGTTATGTTATAGTATTACTACTAAGTCATAGAATTTCTGTTATGTTCTGCCAAATCATAGTATTACGGCTATTTCAAAGTATTTGAGTGAAATTACAGTGTTTCTGCAAAAACATTTTATTTCTGCTAAATCATAGTATTTCTGTTATCTTAAAGTACTTGCACTCAATTATAGTATTTGTGCCAAAGTTTAGTATTTCTGCCAAATCATATTATCTCTGCTAAATCATCGTGTCTGCCAAATCATAATATTTGTGCCTAAGCACAGCATTTGTACCAAAACATAGTATTTCTGCCAAATCATAGTATTTGTCCTAAAGCATAGTATTTCAACAAAATCACAGTATTTCTGCTATGTTATAGTATTTGTGCTTGTAGAAAAACCTGTGTTAGTGTGAGCTACATTACCCAGCAGCCTCTGAGCAGTGAGGGAATTCATGGGACTTCTGAGCTAGATGGTCTTCCTTCGTTCCTGTGGTTACAATTGAGGAGAGAGCTGCTGGGAAGGGGAGCAAATAGCCCATCCTGTATTTGTTGGGGATGGTGTGTGTCACATAAACGTGAGTTAATGTTCCATGCTTAAGATGTTTACCCTGCTACTTGTGTGTATTGGTTTTAGTTACCTTTAGCGTATGTGCTAGTTAGCGATAGCTATGGCAGCACAGTTATTTGATTGTTTTGGGCTTGTTCCTGCTTTGTTTGTTCCCCTGCAAATTTATGTGAATTTGTACACTGTAATATCGCTGTATTACGTAGTGGCTAAGTAGGAGGCTGACTGTTACTAAGTGCATCAGTGTACATAGGTCATCTGTTGTGTTGGAGTGCCCTCTTGTGGCGCCTTTTGGGTAGTCCCTTAGTAAACACTGCAAAGAAGTGGTATCAGACTGGTTTGTAGTGGAGGAATTTGTTGCCAGTTTCTTTCATCTTTAATCCGTATTCATGTTGTAATGTAGTAACTTTTGTGGCGCAAATACCACAATATGGCAGAAATACTATGTTTTGGCACAAACACTTTGATTTGGTATACTTTAGCTTCTTCACCCCTTTTCAGCAAAATTTTCATTTTTTCACCCCTTTTCAACACAAATTCCAGCTTTTTGGCGGTTTTCAGAAAAAAACCTCTTTTCAGCAGAAACTCTGCTGATTCACCTCTTTTCTGCAAAATTTTCATCCTTTTTGCCTCTTATCAGCACAGTTCCCAGCAGCTTCTGATAATTTCAGCACAAACTGTGCATTTCCAGGAGGTTCGAGGGAATCCTGAATGTGAATGTAAGAAATACACTGCAGAAAACTTATACCTCTCTCTGTGTCTGTGTGTGTAAGGGCTGATTACAGCAGGTGCAGCTAATTTAACTGACCTAGATATACCAAGCCCAGACTCTTAACAGCCACTGTTCCCTTTAGGCTCTGTGTATGTGTATGTTTGTGTGTCTGTATCAATATTTCTCCCATGTTAAAGTATTACTCCTCCATAATAGTATTTGTGTTAAATCAAAGTACTTCTACTACATCTTAGTATTTCTGCTAAATCATAGTATTTTGGCCAAATCATGGTATTTGTGCCAAAGCATAGTATTTCCACAAAATAACAGTATTTCTGCTATGTTATATTATTACTGCTCATAGTATTTCTGCCAAATCTTGGTATTTGTTCCAAAGCATAGTATTTCTGCCAAATCACAATATAACTGCAAAATAAAGGGTTTTTTTTAGACAAATCATAGTGTTTGTGCTAAATCCTAGTAATTCTGCTCAATCATAGAATTTCTGCTATGCTGAAGTGCTTTTTGCTAGATTACAGAATTTCTGCTAAGTCAAAGTATTTCATGTAAGTCATAGTATTTATACCAAGTCCCAGTGTTTCTGCCAAATCATAAATCATAAATAATGTGGCGTGTTGGGGAACAGCTAGTTCTCTCCCATCATGCCTTGGGACATGTGCTGCATTTGAGATGTTCTTGTTTCATTGTTTATGGTTACGTTACTTTTAACTGTTGTTTGAATGTTGTGTTTATACTACGGTACAAAGTCACTGACAGTTATTGTTTTATAGGAAGAATGCAGTACCATAAGTGAGTTCTGTTATGCTGTTATTGACCCTTGAAGCACATTGTGACACAAGCAAGTATGTTCAATAAAAACTCCCCTACCAGCTTGGGGTGGAAATACAGGTTCAATCTCTCCTGTGAGCTTCTTTGCAAGATTCATCTGCAAGCCACAATAATTTTAATAAAGCAAAGTTAAGATGAGAGGCTTGTGCCAATTCATCTTCAGACACTGCTGACACTCGTGGTTGGAGCAGTTTTTACTGTCATCATACTGTTGAGCCATGAATTATGTTTGTTTTCAAACTCTTTAAATGAAGCCGTTTCTTCTCTCGTCATATCTCCGCGACGGAGGTACAAAGAGCTATCGCAGTCAAAGTTCATGAAATTCTGCTGATTCACCCAGTAAAGGAATTGTGCTTCTATCCCACCTAGTTTTTGAGTTACACGACATTTTGTAACTCCAGAAAACGGCGCTTTACGCCTCTCACCGCGATCTAATTCTGACTGCTCATCTCCCTGTTTTCCAGGCACTGGCTCTCTTTGCCGGTGGCGCATTTGGTAATGACACGGGTCTGCAGCCCAAAGGTCGTGGGTTCAATTCCACCTTGGTCCACATGGTTTTTTTTTTCACTACAAATTTATACACTATCACAGACCTGTAATTTATATTGCTAATTTATTACAATTCTGCAAAGTTTTATGATTTTAGCAGCTTTTCTAATATGGACCTCAGATTCTTTTTAACGCTCCATGGCAGAAACAAGTACACAGCCTGATGAAGCAGACTGAGGCAGTACCTCTGATTGGTGAATTTGAGCAGAACCAGGTTGTTCTTTCATTTCATTTCTTTATTTATTTCACACATGGTTCAACAGTGTTTCTTTTTCTACATACAGAACCTTCTGCCTCTTTTCAGCAGAAATTCTGCTCATTCACCTCATCTCTTGTGTTGGAGTGCCCTCTTGTGGCGCCTTTTGGGTAGTGCCTTAGTAAATGTGAACACTGCAAAGAAGTGGTATCAGACTGGTTTGTAGTGGAGGAATTTGTTGCCAGTTTCTTTCATCTTTAATCCGTATTCATGTTGTAATGTAGTAGTACCACAATATGGCAGAAACACTATGTTTTGGCACAAATACTTTGATTTGGTATACTTTAGCTTCTTCACCCCTTTTCAGCAAAATTTTCATTTTTTCACCCTTTTCAGCACAAATTCCAGCTTTTTGGCTGTATTCAGAAAAAGACAACTCTTTTGAGCAGAAACTCTGCTGATTCATCTCTTTTCAGCGCAAGTTTCTGCTTCTTTGCCTCTTTTCTGCAGAAATTCTGCTGATTTACCTCTTTTCTGCAAAATTTTCAGCCTTTTCACCTCTTATCAGCACAATTCTCAGCAGCTTCTGCTCATTTCAGCAGAATTGTCAGTCTGTCCACCTCTTCTCTGTGAGAATGTGTTTGGGTCAGTGAGATGAGTAGCTGCTTTGAGCCTGGTAGTATATCTGTTATGTTATAGTATTACTACTAAATCACAGTATTTCTGCCAATTCAAGGAGGCTGACTGTTACTAAGTGCATCAGTGTACATAGGTCATCTGTTGTGTTGGAGTGCCCGTTGTGGCGCCTTTTGGGTAGTGCCTTAGTAAATGTGAACACTGCAAAGAAGTGGTATCAGACTGGTTTGTAGTGGAAGAATTTGTTGCCAGTTTCTTTCATCTTTAATCCGTATTCATGTTGTAATGTAGTAGTACCACAATATGGCAGAAACACTATGTTTTGGCACAAATACTTTGATTTAGTATACTTTAGCTTCTTCACCCCTTTCAGAAAAATTTTCATTTTTTCACCCCTTTTCAGCACAAATTCCAGCTTTTTGGCTGTATTCAGAAAAAGACAACTCTTTTGAGCAGAAACTCTGCTGATTCATCTCTTTTCAGCGCAAGTTTCTGCTTCTTTGCCTCTTTTCTGCAGAAATTCTGCTGATTTACCTCTTTTCTGCAAAATTTTCAGCCTTTTCACCTCTTCTCAGCACAATTCTCAGCAGCTTCTGCTCATTTTAGCAGAATTGTCGGTTTCTCCTCCTCCTTTTTGAGAGAATGAGTTTAGCTCAGTGAGATGAGTAGCTTCCTTGAGACCAGAAGGTCCAGGTTCGAATCCTGCTCAGGGCAACATGTTCTTTTCACCACCATACAACTTTTTGCATCTTTTCATCTTTTTCAGCAGACAGCTTCAGCGTTAAGGCATCCACACAGCATTTTCGCAGGAAATGCAAATTTTTCTAGTTATTATTCCAGTTGCCACTTTTTGTACGTTTTTTGGCACTTAACTACTTCCACAATTTTCAGCCGATTTTCACCGTTCAAATTTTAAACTATTCTGCTATTTCTGCTAATTCCGGCTATGACTTTTGCTATTTTCTGCTCTTATACTTTTTAAAATATTAAGCTTTTTTCCTTTAATTTGTCCCATTGAAATGAATGGGAAACTTCCACAATTCTGCTAAAACTTGCTTGTTTTTGAAACTTAACTACTTTTTCCTACTTTCACGTAGAACAACCATTCAAACTTTAAAATGTTCACAAATTATTGGGCTATTCATGGATGATTCAGCTTTTTCATATCTGTTACCATTTTCATCTTATCCCTCTTAAGTTTTGAGTTGCAAAATTGTGATTTTTCAGAAAATACATGTGTTGTTATGGTTGCTATGCACTTGGCTTCCAGTGTGCCACTGTAGGTTTCGCAGTCTTCTCTTCATGTCCGAACAACTTCTTGCTACTTGCTCAATTTTCACTCAACTTCCACAAATTATACATCAAAACGTAGGTATTTTTGCTGGCTTTCAGAAAATGTCACCATCATTGTTGTGAGATTCATAGAATTTTGGCAAATCTCCTCAGACCAACACAAAGTCGGAAAACTCTCCACAGAAAGTCAATGGAGAGTTTGTTCAAAATCATCGCTTGATTTCTGTAATGAGAGGTATATTCGAATCGTCATATCTCCTTAACGAAGCGAAGTTAAAACATGAGGCTTGTCCCGTATATCTTCAGACACTCCTGACGCTCACAATTCAAGAATTTTTTCTCACCTATTACCGTTCTGAAATGAGTTAGACTTGTTTGAGGGTAGGAAATTCGTCCTTCGCTCAGATTTCTTCAGATTTCAACCTCTGAAAATGAACCACTTTTTCTCTCGTCATATCTTTTGATAGATTTCCACACAGACCTGAAAATTTCCATGACTGTTCACCAAAGCTTGCTGTCTCTTACGGTGAAAGAATGATATCGATACTCCAAATAGATTTAGAGTTAGAAAGTGTTGTTTGAGGGCAAGTCAAGGCGGTTTTGCTTCGCCTCTACTCAGTTATGGTGCATTAGAAGTCAAATATCTTCGATAATTCATATTTTAATGATAAATTGTCATCACTTTACGATTCCCCATCTCTTCTGAACAAAACGGTTGTAAGAATGACCGTTCTAGCCCCTACGGTTAGGAAATTATGGCCATTTGTTTGAGGGGAATCCTCACTATGAGAAATAAACTGCAAAAATCCTTTCTGTCTCTGTGCTGCGTGTGTAAAAGCCTGCACTTGGTGCACCAGTTTTGGCGGGAAAAAGTACACAGCCTCTCTGATTGGTGGATTCAAATTCAGCAGCTCCAGGCTGCTTGACTGACCTAGGGACATACAGGAAACACAGTATGCACAGCCACTGTTTGTTCACTTGCTGCTGCTGCTGCTGTGTGTGTGTGTGTGTGTGTGTGTGTGTGTGTGTGTGTGTGTGTGTGTGTGTGTGTGTGTGTGAGAGACCCTTTTATGGCAGCATGTCATTGTAGGATTCAAGTTGATTATATTTAGACTGGTTGACTCGATTACATCCTGTGTGTGTCTCTCTGTGCATTTGTGTTTCCATTTGTGTCCATAATTGTAATTGTGTGTATCTGCTGGCTGTTATTTCTTTCTTTTCTTTTCTACCAAATCATAGTGTTCCTGCTAAATCATAGTATTTCTGCTACTTTTTGGTATTTGTGATACATACAGTATTTCTGCTAAAACATAGAATTTCTGCTATTTTATAGGATTTGTGCTAAATGTAGTATTTCTGCTAAATACTATTATTTCTTCCAAATCATATTATTTCTGCTAAATTATTATGTTTCTCTTAAGTCACAATTTTTTTTTGCTAAGATGTGATGCTACTGCTCCATGTCTGAAATACATTACAGAAAGCCCATGTCTCTGTCGGTGTGAGCAAGGGATGCAGCTGCACTGACAGGGACAACTACATAGCCTGATGAAGCAGACAGAAGTGACAGCTCTGATTGGTGGATTCAAATTGAGCAGATCCAGGCTTTTTGACTCTCATAGATACAGCTGAAAATATAAAGCTGAAAAAAAAAAAAAAAAACTGAAAAAGCCAATGTCAGTGTTTGAAGTTTTTTAACTTCTAATAACTTTACAGAAGTGTGTGTGTGTGTGTGTGTGTGTGTGTGTGTGTGTGTGTGTGTGTGCTTGTGTGACTCAATTTTTATTCGTTGGTGACCAGCATCCATTAGTGTATTCAACTTGACCAGATGATTGACTGGCATAGAAACACACAGGACACGTTTGTTTGTCCCTGTGTGCCCTTGTGTGTGTATGTTTGTATGTATGTCTGTGTTTATCCTTGCATCCATGTTTTTGCACATTGTTTTCTGAATATGGGTTATTTATCACTGTGTGTGTTTGTCCCTATTTGTAAACATTGCTAGGCATCTCATTTTGCCTTAGCTTTGTGTATCTGCTGGCAGTTCCTCTGTAACATTTCTAATGTTTCTGCCAATTTTCACAGTTGAACAACAACTAATTTTTGAGGAAACTTCAGCTTTTTGAAGCTGGCTGTTTTGCATTTCCAATATTTCCGCTAAAGTATTACTTTTCTGCTAAATTATTACTTTTCTGCTAAATTATACTATTTCAGCTCCTATGTTGCATTTCTACTATGTGTTACTATTATACTACTGTATATTAAGTTATACTCTTACACCATTTCTTCCTGGTTTTTAGGTTTGCGCTACATATTAACATTTCTGCTGTATTACAACACTTCTGCAATGTTGTTCTACTTCTTCCAAGTTACTATGTTTCTGCTGAGTTACAATATTTCTGTAACTAAAATAAATTTTAGCAGGCCTCAACCCGCCATGCATGTTAACCATGTAAAATAAATATTTATGTAGATATTTTGCAAATATTTATTATTCATTTTTAGGAGCATAGTGCTTTTTTCCAAATTCAGGTGAAGGCCCTTTATGCGCTGAAAGCCCAAAGGTGATATAAGGATCAGTTTTTGTTTGATACATGGACAATTCAAGTTCAGCTTTTCAATTCATTTAAGAGAGACCTTCAACTGGATGTTTTACTTTTTGTTATTTTTAAGAGTTCAAAATGTGTCCATTACATAAATAAATTTTCATTTACTTTGTAGCATTTCATGGATTTCATAAGCAACACAGTATAGTTGTTTATACAGAGCATAAAGGTAAAAACAATGTGTGCAGTGTTATCTTCATTTCAGATGTCAAAAAGTATTTGTGGCTCCCAGTGTTTTCTTTTTTCGTGCAAACCGGGTCCAAATGGCTCTTTGGTTCTTAAATGTTGCTGACCCCTGGTTTAGATGGTTGTCTTTAAAACCTTCACTGAAGAGTCTTGTTGGAGAAAGCCACACCTTTACCTCACTGCAGCAGGGGTGAACAAGTGGGTGCAAGTCTATTTAGGTTAGAATCCATATGATTATAACCAATATGTATTAGAATAAAATAAATAAATGTGCAATGAACATGTCAGGAGTCACTGTTGAAAAGCCTCATGGCAGTGGGGTTAAAGGACCTCCTGAACCTCTGACTCCTGCAGTGCAGTGAGGTGAGCCTCTGCAGCTCCTACTGTCCTGTGAGGATGCTTAGGTGAACACCAACACCAGCCCCTTGGTTTTGTTGTTCAGGAGAAGACTGTTCTTATTACTCCAGCCAGTTAAATAAATATATCATAATACACTACATTTTAACATAATGACCTTATATTTATTTATGACTTTTAACCATAATTTCAAATTAAAATAATCATGTTTGAAATATTTAATCAACTTATAGAATTAAATCTCTGCTAGTTGTTTTCTGTTCCAAAAATATCTAGTTTAATACTATTTAAATTTACATATATTTTTGTAAATTACACAAAATTGGCATGGCGGAGTTTCCCACTACCCGTGAATGCCTCTTATTTTACGTCTCTGGCTGACTCCTGGATCTCCGCCCACTCTCTGCTCGATCCCTGCCGGTAAGCACTGCTTCTCTGTCTCTCTTTTCTGAAATAAAATGTCTATAAGCTGTTTGAGTGATTTACCAAGTTGTTGTTAGTGACTTATAAAGCCAGTCGAAGTATAAGTCATATTAAAGTGACACAATGGCTGCTTTGTTAGTGAAACGTTGTAATTTTAGTATTTAAAAGGAGTGTTCTGTAAGCTAGCCCTAACAACCAAGTGCTAACGCCTAGCCTAGCTCCTATAGGCCCAGTGCGAAATGTATTTGGTTCATTTGATTGTTTAATACAGTTATTGTGTTGTATTTGGTTCATTCGGTGTTAGTGTTTCTGAGTCTCTTAGGGAAGCTGAAGTTAGTTCTCCTCTTCACAAATCAGTCAGTTAAAACGGCCTCATTCTTTAGGGTTGTAAGGTAATAAGCCGCCATCTTAGAACCACTGATAAGCTGCTGAAGCAGCAGGGTCGGCAACTTCAAAGGAGCCATTTTACCACCTCTGACAGAAGGCCGGGAGAAAAGAGTCACGTGCCTGTGCGGGTGTGTGTCTGTGTTGTGGGTTAATTAACAGAAGGGAGAGAGAGAGAGGATAAAACACATAATATAAGAATAATAACATTTCTTAACAAGAAGAAGTTTTTTTAATTAATCAATTTTAGTTTTTTAGTTAAATTTTAAGAACTGTTTAACAAACACTAGTTTGTGCAGACTGGTTTGTTTTTAAGTAAAACCTACACCTGCAGCTCTGTTTAATTTTTCACAAAGTGAGAAGTTAATAAAATATAAAAAGGCCACCTTCAAATAAATAAAATGCTGCAGTGCGCCATTAATATTATTAATATGATATGTACATATTTAAAACAACAGCATATTAAATGATACTAAATGATACTCTGTGCAGGTGATAATATTTTTAGGAAGCAGAATTTGAATGCAGACCAACTCAAATGTTGAAGCCTACAAATATATCATCCAAGCTTTCATTATGATTGCTCATGCTTTGAAATTGTGATGTCAGAATTTGATAAAGTGTGCAGTGCTAGGTGTAGCAAATCATTGCTTATTAAATCTGTGTTATCTAATAGCACCAAACTAATAGAGCTATCACATAACTGAGAAACTTGTGTGGCTTATTACAAATGGATGAAACCACATTTTACCTTAATGAAGACAGTAATCTTTAATAAGGTGTAGAAAAAAAGGTGAGTTGTTTGTTGCTGTGGTACACAAAGAAGTGTACTGAGTCTTTTGGACTACACAGAGTGATGTAGTATTGACTGTGATGCTGATCTGAGTTGTCTCATTCTGTATTTTTGTGCTTTGTCTTTTGTTACACAGAGTGAAAGAGATCTTTGGTTTTGCCTTTGCTGGTAAGTAAACAGTGATTGTAACTGAAGCAGTATAAACCTGGCATTGCATAGCACGTTTGACGACTTGCATACAGTAGTTTGACTTTTTGTGATATGTTTCCATTTACTGATTGGCAAAAACACAGGATTTGTGACCTGTAGCAGCAAAGCCCCACACAGGACCCTCTGACTCTCCCTGAAAATGTCCCTGAAGTTTAATAGCCCATTTATGTATGATTTAAATTTCTTATGGCTTATTGAATCTAAACATAACTGAAATGTCAGATGTCTTTATCCAGTTGTTCATTTTCTCCTTATGTTTGTGGATTTAAGTAGCAGACAAAACAATTAAAGTGTTTTAGGGGAGTCAGTATAAGTGGTTGCTCAAACACTTAAGTGCTGCACAGGTATTGATTTATATTGTCTCTCAAATTCTGCTGATGTCAGAAAGTCAGAACACTGTAGAAGTATTTTGCCTGACTCTGTATAAGTAATAGCTTTAACAGTTAAGCAATAATGAAAACTAAGAGAACCAGAGGTGTGAGTGGACATTGTTAGGTATATTACAGCCAGTGTGTCTAATTGGTTTATTACTTATTTAGTGAATATAATGTGTTTTAAAATTAAATAGAAAAGTTGCCAAAAGGTACACTGCAAAATTCATAAATATTCCTAGTAACGTGTACAATGAAATGACTTTTAGTGTAATATTTTAAGACATTTAATTTTAATTACAAAACATGGTGCACCACTGCTATTGTAACATGTTAATATTTAAATGTATTTTAAGATTTACATATTCATGTCAGAGACATGATGAGGTTTTCTGTTGCTTCTGATTTATATAATTACTTTGTATCTCACATTTTTAAAAGTTTTGGTTTTTCACACTTTATTAGCACTGACCTGTTGTAGAAAATGTTGGAGCCACAAGGCTTCTGTGTAGGAAATATTTGGTATATCCTGCACTTGTGCCAATTGGTTGGCTATTCTTTGCATTTCTGTAGTAATGAATGCTTTTATTACACATGCCATGTGAGACGCTGCAGTTCATTTATCTCCTCTTTACACTACAGTAAGCTCATAAAGCCTTAAAGTAATTAAGGATTTTACTAGTTAATTTGTGTCACAGTAAATTGGATTGTGTGTGAAGAGGCTCAACAGTCTGAATCATCAAACAGTGATCTGATGAATTGTTTCCTTTCTCTAGACTGCTGATCTGATCGTCTCAAGTCTGGTAAGTAAAGGTTTGTCTGATGTGCAGTGCTGGGAAATGTTTCTCATTATAGGAGATTCAGTTTAGTGCTGTGAGTCAGCACAGCTCTTGGCAATTATCAAATAATAGAAAAGTCCATGAAAACATTTCCAGACTTACAAATCTCTCTTATCATCATACTACATGTATAATTAGGCCCTAATATCGGCCATGCTAAGTTTATTGTAGATTTAGCGGGTGTGTATTAAACATGCCCCATATTTGACTGAAATATGTAGAAACTGCTGTATAGGAGTCATCTGTCTCCAAATTTTTCATTTTGCCAAAAGTCATACTGAGTAAATTATTTTTACTTTTGTGTTAACGGCTCCCCAGACATTATGATATACTGTTGTACCAGGAAGTACACACAGAAACGGGAATTTGAGACCTTTGGGCATTTAGGAACATGTGATGTGTCATAAGTTTGAGTTGAGTGCATTGTTGTATTTTTACTCAGTTGTATATAGCATTGGTATTCCATTTTTATCTTATTTTATATTTTATTTTATTTTTTTATTCTACTATATATAGTATTTTATTTTTATTCTATTCTGTACAGTTGTGTACTGTATTTATTCTTATTTTATTTTATTCTAATTTTTCCTTCATAACTTTTGCACTGTCCACTTCCTGCTGTGACAAAACAAATTTCCCACGTGTGGACTAATAAAGGTTATCTTGTCTTATCTTATCTTATTTTATGTGAAGTGTTTAAAGCAGGTGGTCTGAAACTGTCTGCTCTAACTTCCTTGTGTGGTTTAGCTTGACCATATAATGTTTATATGTTTATATGGTCAAGTAAGTTACTGTAGCACCACATCTTGGTTTACAGACTCTGTTTGTTTTTATTGTGTTAATAGAATGCAAAATGTCCTCAGAAATGTTCCACCACCATATGTTAAACATTTTCATTCAGTTGAATCTAATAATGTACTGTACAACTCTTCAGTGTGTAATGATATATATGTTCTGTATTTTACGGACTGTAAGGCACACTAAATTCTAAGGCACATTAAGCCAAACAAAACAGATAAGTCAAACTTTATTCAACTCATTTACAGTAACTCTCAACATTGTTCAGTTGTAACATACAGAATACACTCACTTTTCAGGATTTGTGGATTGATGAATGTGGATTGATCAGTTTGAAATCTGCTTCATAAGCATGGCTCTCAACAGGTGCCAGGCCCTTATACACACACACACACATATTATGTTGAAGCATAGTACGAATTACTCTACGAGGGTGGTGACTATGGTAGCCATGCTCCGACAATACATCAAGTGATGCTGCTTTGTTGCTTACCAAAGTCATAATAAAACATTTGACAGATTTTTGAGTGCCGTGTACCACATAGAATTGGTTTGAAGTCAGTAAGCACAACCATACATAATGTGCACTATCTATTTTTAAGAAAATTAAAGGCTTTTAAATGTGCCTTATAGTCTGAAAAATACAGTAAAGCCTGGTTTATTGGAAGTGTGTCTAATTCCACTTTATTTCTGTCTTACAGGTGACCTGCTGCAGAAAACCCTCTCCCTCTATCATTAAACAAGCAATTCAGTCTGTCCTATCACTCTCCCTCTCCCTGCTCCATCTTTTTGACAAGCCATTCTATCTTCTATCATTTCTCCGCCATGAGCTCTATCTAAGTTGACAAGCTTGAACCTGAGTTGAAACGCAATCCTGTGACTTGAAATCAAGTTTTACCAGAATCTAAGTTTTTGGAATTGAAGTTACCAGAACTTCGTCAATCTGTTTTCAGAATTCTGAGAGATCTCCGCTCTCACTGCTCCATCTTTCCTGTCGTTAAACTCTCTCACATCCAGTCATTTTGCTGAAAATCACAAGTAGAAAGTTGAAATTACAGTAGTAGAATTACACTACAGTAGAACTCACAGTAGAAACTACTTACACAGTCCTACATTTGTCATTTTAATTTTACATTACACTTTGGAATAAACACTGATAGTTTGGCTTACGAGTGCTGTTACTTTGATAAATTATATAAAATACACACCTTTTTCAAGGTTTATTTGTAATAAGATAATCTGGTTATTTTGTAATACATACATTCAGACTTATATTCACATAAATAATAAATTGGATTCAAATATATTTTTCAAGTCTGTTTCATTGGCTATAACATTTGACTACAAGTTTATACTATTATTATTTAAGGACAAACCCTTTTTGTCACTCAGTGTAAGTGTTCAGTTACAGTTGTCATCTAGAGGCTGCCCTGAGAACCCAGACTTCCTGTTTCCTGACTGCTGCAGAACATCCAGCTGAAGAATCCCCATCACTTGTCATCAGATCACCACACCATCACAGCTCCTTATATTTGCTTTAAATTTTAAATATCTGAAAGATTTACACAAAGTCTACTTAAAAGCTAAGAGTTTTATTATAGCCTGTTGATTGTTGAGATTTATTCTGCATATTACTTTACAGGAGTATAGACCAATTTGTTATCCCGTCTGGTTAAAAAAAAAGAAGAAATAATATATAGTTTTTTGAAAAAGCTACAATAAAACAGACCAAAGTGTTTTCAAAGAACTTTAAATAACTTTTATATTGAGTTTGTATTTAAGTCAGCCTTTTACATCAATTCTGAAAAATCTCTGATTTAATAGTCATTAAAGTCATTAGTTTTTCAGTGTTTACAGGTTGAGTTTTGTTTACATATAAGGTCTAGTTTTACTTCAACAAAATGCCAAGAAAAGGTCAAAGGTCGCAGTCCCAGAAGCTTAGATGGCAAAAGCAGAAAGAACAAGTAACTGTTTCTCAGAGCGGTGAGCAGGTAAAAGTGTCTGTTGCAAATATTCCCTGTCCAGAAGCGCAGAGCAGTGCTCAGACAGCAGCAGTGTCTTATGCAGATGTGGTAAAGAGAGGTGTTCGCTCAGCATGTGTGCCAGATGCTAAAGTACAGCAGGTAATTCAGACTGAACCCCAGGTAACACTGCAAGCACAGCATGATGGAGAAGCTCCAGGACCGTCTCATGTACAGGTTACAAGCAGTGAAAGTCGTCCACGAGTGAGTAGCATCTGTGCATCCCGAAGCCAGGCTTCTGCTAAGTATGGAAAGTACCGGAATCAGCAATGCATGGCGAACAGTTTGGTTTTCCTGTCATTCTTACACGAGGATGAATTCATTACCAGAGCAGATCTAAACCGTGTGTTGGACAAAGGCCATGCCGTGCATTCAGATGCCAGAAAGAGGTTTGTGAACAGCGTGTTTCTAGCCTGCGATGAGCTTCCTACAGTGGTCACCAGCCGCAGACACGAGTATCAAGTGGATATGTCTCAGTTTGCTCATTATGGCACATTTGATGGTACAGCTCACCTTCCGAGCCTTGAACAGGGACTACAGTGTTTGGCTTCAGCGGTTCGCTATGCTTTGCTAGTCATGGGAGGAAATGTCATCGCAGTTTGCAGGCTGACTTCTAGTGAATACGCATATTTTGACCCTCACCCACGTAAGTCTACAGGAATGCCATTGTCGCTAGCTGTAAGTGGTGGAACTGCAGTTATGTTAAAATTCACACGTCTTAACGACATGATTGACAGGATCAAACACTTGTACCGAATGTTTAGCATCGCACCAACCAGCACTTATGAGCTACAGCCTGTCGAGTTTCACAGTGGAAACGCAGCTGACCAAAGAGATGCTGATGAAAACGGACAAACAGCTACAACTGTTCCAGCACCAGCTTTAAATGAACCTGAATTTGAAACCCTAAAATCCACTGAGCAGACACAGAAAACTGTGACTGACACTTTAGCCACTGAAGTGATGTCATCCAGAGTGGATTATTCAAATGAGCCAGCTGCTGAGCTGAACAATCGTCCTTCTGATTATTTAGAAATAGAAACCTCTGCATCTTCTGTAAGAGACACTCAGGTAACAAAAGAATCTGTTCCTCAGAATGATTTAAACACTGCCTCCTGTTTAACTAAGACAACAGAGGAACTCTCACATAAACTGTTGAAGCGTAATAAACAGGAAAGGAGAAAGATTAGGAGACGATTATTGGTCCAAGAAAACTACCTAGAAAGGAAAATCAGAAAAAGAAAGAAAGACAGACGTACACTTTTGATGAAAGCTTTAAGGCAAAGAAAAAAGATTCTAGTAGAAAGTCTCATGATTCTGATCACAGTAAGAAAAAGAGTGTGTACAAAAATAATCTGTATAAACTCAATGCTACATATAGAGAGAAACAGAGAGAATATTTTAGAAAATCTATAGAGACAGTGCTAAAATTAGAGAGAGAAAAGAGAAAGTGCGTGTCATAAGGATGTATAAAGAAGATTCTTTATTCAGAGAGAAGCAGAAGGAGCGATATAACAAGAACATATAGAGAATCTCCCATTTTCCGAGAAAAGCAGAAGGAACGATATAAGAAGAAATTACAGAACTTGTGCTGGATTCAGAGAGAAACATAAAGCTTACATGAGGTCATATGTATATAATGTATATAAAGAAAGTGAAGAATTTAAACAGAAAAAACGATCTTACATGACTAAACGTTATAGAGAAGAGAGACACAATTCAGCAGCAACACAAGGACAATATGAGAGAACAAATGAGAGTAAAATATTGGAACGGTTTTTCTTTTAGACAGATGCATAATATCAGATGTGCAATGAACATAAAAAGAAAATATATCGCCAGATGCATCAACAAACTGAAAGTTTACAGTGTCATCCAGATAACAGTTTAATGAATGAGGCCATATCTCGTTTCAGATCAAACATTAAGTCAGCACCATCTTATGTTTGTACTGTTTGTCTAAAAGCTTCTTTTCCTAATCAGGTGAAAATCTGCAAAAGAGAAAATTACTCAAAACACCAAACTGTAGCTCAGCAGTGTCTAACTGGTAAATTTGTTCATGTGTGTGATGAAGCATGTAATGATCACTGCAGCTTTCCTGTTGAGAGAAAGAAAGAGTATATCTGTCACACGTGTCACAGTTCCTCAAAAGTGGACGCATGCCAAGGCTTGCTGCTGTCAATGGTTTAGAACTGCAGGATATTCCAGCTGAACTGTGTTGATCTCAACATTCTGGAGAGACATCTGATTGCCAAATGCATCCCATTTGCTAAGATTATTCCACTTCCAAAGGGCAGACAAAGACTCATACGTGGTAATGTGGTGTGTGTACCATCTGAGGTCCAACAAACAGTTGACTGTTTACCTAGGCTCAGAAGCCAATCACAGATAATGAGGATAAAGCTTAAAAGACGACTGTGCTACAAAGGCCATCAGCTGTTCCAGACTGTCACCTGGTCTAAACTGATCCAAGCCCTGCGTAAACTCAAACAGATTCATCCACAGTACACAGATGTTGTTATCAGAGATGATGCATTGCTTTGTGATCCAACGTTACCTGATGATGACAGCAGTGATGAAGCCAGCATGGCAAGTGATGATTATAATGAAGCAGATTTGATGGAAATTGACAACTATGAAAAAGATGCCCTTTTGAGTGAAACCGAGTCTGAAAGTGAACAAGATATTAATATGCAATCCTGTGATGAACAGCCAGAGGAACAAAATCCAGAGGAACCAGAAAGTGATTTGAACAATGGAGGTTTTGCTCTAGAAAGTTGTCTGCAGCCTGTTGACATTTCAGAAGAGATTCTCTGTTTCACTGATAACACATATTGTGTGGCTCCTGCAGAAAGAAACAATCCTGTTAGCTTCTTCAGAACTCCTCATTTGGAAGCCATGGCATTTCCTGTGCAGTTTCCTACCGGTCAGAATACACTGGATGAAAAGAGACGTCTTAAACTCACACCAAGTGCTTACTTCAAGTCAAGGCTTTTCAACATTGATGCAAGATTTGCTAAAGATACAAATTACCTGTTTTTCTCACAGTTTGTCACTGAAATACACTTGGCTAATTCCAGCATGACAATACAGTTAAGGAAAGGTAAAACTATGACCAAAGATGGACGCAAAATCACATCAGGAATGTTACAAAGTAAGACAGAAGTAGAGAAGCTGGTAAGAAATAAAGATGCAATCAGATTTATGCAGCCACTCAGAGGAACTCCAGCTTACTGGCAGAAAACTACCAGAGATTTATTCAGTATGGTTCGTCAGATAGGAACACCTCAGTTCTTTGTCACTTTCTCTGCTGCTGAGATGAGATGGCCTGAAGTGATTCAAGCAATAAAGAGACAGCAAGGTGAAGAGGTTGATTTCAAGCCCTGGACTGGTCAGAAAAGTGTGAAATTCTAAGATCAAATCCAGTAACCACCATGCGAATGTTTGATAAACGTGTTGAGGCTTTGTTCAGAGATTTGCTTTTTCTCCTGCACAGCCCCTTGGTGAAATCATTGATTACTTTTACAGAGTTGAGTTCCAGCACAGAGGTAGTCCTCATATACACATGTTGCTGTGGATTCAAGAAAAGGTAGAAGTAGATGTGGATGATGACCAAACTGTCTGTGACTTTGTGGACAGATACATCTCAGCTCAACTCCCTGATCCAGAAAAACAACCTGAACTGCACAAAAAGTCGCTGAACTACAAAAGCACAGCAAAACCACACAAAGACATGCTTTAAGAGTGTGAACTCTGGTTGTAGATTTGGGTTTCCAAAACCACCAGCCACAAGAACAATGATTGTGAGAAAGGATGAGGATTCAGACACTGAAGCTGCAAAAGCCAAACTCAGACCTTTGTTGAACCTGCTGAAGGAACCTGAAGCTGCTTCTCTCACCATAGAGCAGATTCTGTCACGATGCAACTTGACAATGAATGAGTATGAACAATGCCTCCAAGACATAAACAAGAAAACAGCGCTGATTCTGAAACGTGACCCAAAGGACTGTTGGATCAACAATTACAACCCAGACCTGCTTGAAGCCTGGAACTCTAATTTAGATGTCTCGTTCATATTGAATGCCTATTCATGTATAGAATACCTCTGTAAATATATAACGAAGAAAGAATCTGGCCTCTCTGAATACCTAAAGACAGTTATTGATAACTCTGATAAGAACACGGTCAATGAATGTGATGAAATGAGAGCTGTGATGCAGGCTTATTCAAAAAAGAGAGAAATCAGCGCACAGGAGTGTGTGACTCGTGTCTGTGGCCTAAAAATGAAAAAATGTTCCCGCAGTGTTGTATTTGTACCAACAGATGATAACCCAGTAAAAATGAGTCGCCCCATGAGCTACCTGGAAAGCACAACACATGACAGTTGTAATATTTGGATGACAAGTTTGAGTGATAAATACAAATGCAGACCGGAAACACCAGAATATGAGGAAATGTCCCTGGCTGATTTTGCTGCCTTGTGCCGGTTGGTGAGTGGTCCAAATGAAGGAAAAGATGTGCTTCCTCTTCTAAACCAGCTTGGATTTGTACAAAGGCGAAAGAATGATAAACCAGCTATAATCAGGTATTACCACTGTTCACAGGAAAAAGATCCTGAGCAATATTATGGTCGACTGTTGAGACTTTACCTTCCACACAGATCAGAGCAGGAACTGAAACCACAAGGGTTCCAAACCTATCAGTCCTTCTACAACTCTCAGGTTTTGTGCGACTTCCATGTTCAGACCACAGTGAGTCTGTGAAAAGGGTTGTGAAGAGAAATAAAGACAAGTATGAGAAGAACTCTGAGGATATTGAGAGTGCACTGGAAGAGTTTGAACAAAATAGGGATGTTGTGATTGATGAATGGTGTAATCTGGCTCCTGAATCTGAAGTTGTGAGGTTGCAATGTGATGAGAATCTTCCTGAGAGACATTCTGATGATGAGAACGAACAGGAGAATGTCCCCGACTACAGTCGTCAGTCTGATGCTGTAACAGAGATCAGAGCCATCAGAGAACAACCTGCAGTCGATCCAGCTGTGGTACGTGTAATGTATCAGAATCTGAACCAGAAGCAGGCCTGCGTGTTCTATGCCATTAGAGACTGGTGTATTCAGCGCATTTGTGGTTTGAACCCAGATCCATTTTTCTTGTATGTCAACGGTGGTGCAGGAACTGGAAAGTCACATCTGATTAAATGTATTCACTCTGAAGCATCAAAGATCCTGAGCAGACTGCCTGCTAATGCAGAAGAAGCTGACATATCAAATCCAACTGTTTTACTGACTTCATTTACCGGTACAGCAGCTTTTTCTATCAGTGGCACTACATTACATTCTCTACTGAAACTACCCAGAAGTCTGAAACCACCCATTCAAGGACTTGGTAACCAACTGGATGAAGTCAGATCTGAGCTTATAAATGCTGAAATTATTGTTATTGATGAGATTTCAATGGTTTCAAAACCCTTTTTGCCTATGTGGATGCAAGACTGAAACAAATCAAAGGCACTCAGAGACCTTTTGGTGGAATGTCAGTTTTAGCTGTTGGAGATTTTTACCAGCTGCCACCAGTGCGACAGTCTAAACCTCTCTGTGTTTATGATCCAGAACAGATTGACCTATGGCAGGAACATTTTCAGATGATCACTCTAACCGAGATCATGCGTCAGAAAGATGATGTGGCCTTTGCAGAGATGTTGAACAGGATTAGAGTCAAAGAAAAGACAGATGAGCTTTCTCAGTGCGACAAAGATTTGTTGTCACAGGCTGTGACTGCACCAGAAGAATGTCCAACTGAGGTCTTACACATTTATGCCACCAACAAGAATGTTGAATCCCACAACACAGATACGCTCAAGAAGCTTCATTCAAACATCATAATCATCACTGCAGACGATTTCCAGAAGGATAAATGTACAGGCAGAATGGCACGAAGAGACAAACCATTTACAGGTGGGCGAAATGATTTACCTGACACCCTGAGCGTCGCTGAAGGAGCTCGAGTGATGCTGACCAGAAACTTGGACACACTAAACGGTTTGGTCAACGGTGCTTTTGGTATACTGGTAAAGGTGGTGAGATCTGAAAATGATGGACACATAATTAAACTGGGGCTCAGAATGGACAACCGGCAGCCTATGAGACACAACCGCAGTGCTAATGCAGCATCTGATGATCTGGTTTACATTGAGAGAGCAGAGGAGAGTCTGAAGTTTAAAGGAGCGATGCACGCAGACAGTTTCCTGTAAAGCTCGCATTCGCCTGCACAATCCACAAAACCCAGGGTCTTACAACACAGACAGCTGTAGTTTCAATGAAGAACATTTTTGAACCAGGTATGGCTTATGTTGCTCTCAGCAGGGTGACGTCTCTCAGTGGACTCTATTTGCAGGACTTGGATGAGAACAAGATTTATGCCAATCCCGAGGTATCTGCAGCGCTCCAAACCATGAGACAAGCCAGCGTTGAGGAAATGATGCCTCTTCTTCAGGTCAGAGAAACAGCCAGCAGACCTGACACTCTTACACTGATCCATCACAATACGGAGGGTTTACCATCTCACATCAGTGACATCAAGAATCATCATGAAATGTGTTTAGCAGATGTTTTGTGTCTCACAGAGTCTCACCTCCAAGGCTCCTTTGTTGCAGACAGTCTTCATTTGGACGGCTACACCATGTTCAAACGCAACAGACATGTGTCCTACACAAACTTTCCTCACATGGCCAGCAGAAGTGGTGGTGGAGTTGTTGTGTATTTGAGGAATCATTTTCAGGTTCAGGTAAAACAGTATCTGCATAATGTCACTGATCTTGAGTTCTTAGTGTTGAAGGTTCAGGCTCCATTCCCTGCGCTCATTGCGGTTGTGTACAGACCTCCAGACTATAGTTTGGCACCATTCTTGCAAAACCTGGTAAGTCTTTTAGATTCACTTGAAATAATGGACTGTCACCCAATCATTGTGTGTGGAGATTTTAATGAGAACCAGTTACAGAGTGGAAGGAAACAGATTCTGGAGCAGTTTCAGTCAAGAGGGTATTCACAGCTGATCACTTCTGCTACTACAGACAAGAACACCCTGCTTGACCTCATTTTTATTTCTCAGCCACAGAAGAATCTTCATTCAGGTGTTCTGAGGACATATTACAGTTACCACAACCCTGTGTTTTGTGTCCTGTCCTCCAGCCAATCATGAAGTCATCTGGTGAGTTTTGAAACAGTTACAGATCATGTTTGTTACAGAGTTTATTGTTTGTAGAGCATGAAAATAATTTTTCATTGAAAATCTTATTTCTTCATATTGTCTTCCCTACTGTGTCTGTAAGAAGACCCTTTCTTATTGCAATGTTATTAATCATTTCACCAAATCATGGCTGTACTTCATGCAGAGCCGGAGATCTGCTTTCTGTTATCATGAACCTCAGATCTGAAAAATGCTGCAAAAAGTATTAAACGGACATAATTTATTTTTATTCTCATGTTTTAAATGACTAAATCTACTAATGCATTTTTTCATGGATGTTAATTGTCATCTCCTTTTTGGATACTTTTTTTTTTTACTCTGACGTATGTATCTCAACAAACGAGAGCTTCCCCTCAAAGGGCTTTCAAATAGGAAATAGTAAATAAATCCCAGATAAATGCAGGTATTTATTATGGGTCACAAGAATAGTAACAGACAATTATATTTTCTTGATTATAGTAGATTTTGTAGAATCAAATGTTTTTGGGATGAATGAGTTTTTGCTTATCATGTTTTACAGGTAAAAAATATTAAAAGTTTTAAACTATCTTTAGGCTACCAGAGATGTCTATAATGATACATTATGTAGAGAAAACATTTTACAGCTTACAGAATATATATTAAATCTGATTTAGAAGTACATGGAAAGTTTCTGCATCCATTTTCTGACTTGGCCTTTATCCGGGTGGGTTTGGGTTTGGGTGGATAAAGGCCAAGTCAGAATTCTCTGAGCAGCTGGAAAAAGCTGCTAATAAACAAAGACATCAGAAAGCGGGGCTTTAGGTGTAGCCCCGCTTTCTGATTCACTAATTAGATTTAGTAACTGACACCCCATACCAGCATTACATAGACACTTGGGGGCTGAGATGGGGGTGGGTGGGTGGTGTTAAAAGCACTTTATGTTTTGTAGATGTATTTTTTCAGACAGGGCACACACAGTCCTGTTTCCTTTGTGGGAAAACCTTCAAGCTTCACCATCCTCAGCTGAAACAACACCATCTTAACACCATCTTCATGAACTGCTGAGCCAAACCTGATCCATCAGTGCTGGACTGCACAGATAACTACATGCCACAAGGAGACTGCTGTTTTATGAACTGCCTTACCAGTGTGTCTTCAATGGAGAAGATGACACACCCATCACCTGATCTCCTGCCTGATCTGGAGACCATCATCATGCTGCCACACTACACACCTCTGAGACCATCAATGATGACTGATACTGAGGAAACTGTATTTCCTGTCAGAGATGCTCAGTGATCCTCAGCGCAGAGAGAGGTATGATTCTTTATCTTTGATAAAAATGTCATTGCTTTTAATTCATTTAATTAATTTAAATCCTGTTTAATGCATAAAGAATTACACACTCAAATGATTATACTTGTTGACACTTTTGAGTTTTAATTCACATTATGGATTAAAAATCTATGCTTTTTCTACTCTGTCTCTCTGTGCAGGTATTGCTGTCTTCTACGTTCTTCAGTGTCCCAACTGAGACATTCAAACCTCATTGCAGAGCTCCTGTCTTTCCTCACCATCATGCGAGTGTGAGATTGCTCTGGATTCTGGTTATGTGGCCTGCAGCACCTATAAGGTATTTCAAAATTGTCAATTTTATAACTTATTTGTAGTTTTTAGGCCTTAACACAAATAAAATGTTCATTTTTCTGTATTTTTTAGAACAAGCTCGTACAGTGTGCCTGCATTCCAGCTTCTTAGACTCTACGCAAGTGGACAGAGTATCAGTGCTTGACCACTCTTACAGACACCGACTTCTGTCAACTCACTGCTACTGATCAGGCACCTCACTCCAGGAAGACAGAGGGCTGCAAGCCTGTCATCGTTTCCAGTGTGGCTTTGAATTCTTGGGGTAGTATCAGATTTTTCCCACAAATATTCAAAGGTAACACTTATTTTAAGCTTAGTTATTAAATCAAAAGTCTTCCCTTGTGTTAATTTTTCTATTTTTTTAATTTATTTTTTTGTTGTTTTCTTTTACATTTATATGCAGTGATCGGATGTGGTGGAGCTTTGTTAGCTGTGTGTAAAACATCTGTTTGTGATGATATTTACAATGAGGCTTTAATGTGACAGTTTCAATGTAATTTCAGTCCTTTTACTAAGCAAAAACATGTTTGCAATTAACATATTTTTTCAGTTTTGTCTTTTGGATTTATTGTTAACATTCCTCTGTGACAGCAAATACTAAACTGGTCCAAGTAACCAGCATATCATTGGTCAAAGGCAAAAGGACCACATGTCACACTAGCAAGGAATTTTTGACTGTGTTTGTGTCACAAGATTTAACAAACAATATCAGACATATGAAACTGAACTCTGGATTAATGTGCAGATGTTTTTTGTGTTTTTTTTATTGTTGAATAATTATTTTGTAGGACAAACCCAATCTATTTACCCAACCAATGTAATTTGTTTGGGTAAATAGTGGATTAATATATCTAAGTCTATAAGTATAGCAAGCTGAATTCATACAAACACACAGCTCTAAATCTTGAATTCTAGGATGTACAAAAATGATCATGTGATTATTATGGACATTTAAATAACTATATCTATTAAACCATTACACATATTCTTTATAGAAATTACACAATCTCAAAATGTGAAAAAAGAAAATGTTTAAGAGAATAAATAATGTGTGTTTGTATGAATGCTGCCTTAGTATGGGGTGTCAGTAACTACATTAGTATAGAGTAGGTCTAACAGTGGTTTTCCACATCTGCTCTAATATATATAGATAATGGGTCAGACATATAAAGTCATTTTGAAAAGTTCATAAAGGTCACATCCATTTATAGGTGTTCCTCTTTATCATTTTATATCAGGTCACACAGCTGACTTGAGTTTTGATCAGAGTAGAACCATAACATTCATGCTAATGGTTCTACTGTTTTCAGTTACTTTATGATGGATTTCATCCTGGTCACAGCACTATGTGAAAAGCTGTTAGAGGTAAAGTTAACCCAATTAATACCTCATCTTAAGTCACTCTCTAACGCAGGGCAGTGGTTATTTTTCACTGTAATTTATTTCACAACAATGTTCTTTATTTGATCCCTGTTTCTTTAAATATGCACATTGATTGTTCAGCTGTGTGACTCTCTACACCTCAAATATATCACAATGTGGACTTCATTTCGACGGTATTTTGTAGATTGGTACCATATTTATCATAAAATCAGGAAACTGTAAACTAATTGAAAAATGAAGCTTATGAAAATTTTAACGTGGCATTGGAACATGTTGTTTATCCTTGCCAAATGGTATTTACACAAAACTCCAGCAAATCAGAGGATATATTTTTGTCTCTCACTTGCTGTTTATATGTGTATATTTTTATAGTTAATAGCCTATCATGTGTTTGCGCATCTTAGGGCCATAAACATAAACATGGCAAACAAGGATATGTTCACAATTCTAACAGATGCTTCAACTGTTTGTATAGATGTTAGATCCATTTGATTTGCATTTTCTATTAATATTTTTCTGTTTATCCCAAATGGGATTTTTATTTCTGTATGCCATTATTGTAATCATTGAAACAACTGAGTAAATATTTTGTATCATATGTTTCTAAAAATATTTAAATGTTCTACTTTTCTACTAATGGTTTTCTACTTTCTAAACTTTCTTCCACTCTTTGGCATTTGAATAACATTATTTTTGGTGTTTTTATCTCTGACCGCAGCATCTTGTGCATTTATTACCTAAATGTTGTTTGTGTGGGTTTTGTATTTGTTTTTGTTTTTTGTTGCCATTTTAGATTTCACCAGCTGTGTAAACTCTGTTATTTTACCTTGGTTTTCTGTCACATCAGTTTATCTGCTGGCTGATTTTCTTCCTTTTCTAATTTTTAACAGTTAAAGAAGTAACTTTGAGGTTACTTCAGCCTTTTCAGCTGTTATCTGTTGACAGTTTTTGCCTAATTATTACATTTCTGCAAAATTATAGCAGTTCTGATAACTTGTAATATTTCTGCCAAGTTTTTAATTTTCTACTAAATTATATTATTTTTGCTAGGTTACACTACTTTTGTTTATTATGTTATGTTATGTTAATTTATGTTATTCTTAATTATTTTATTTCTGCTAAGTTGTAGCTTCTGGTAAACTACAACATTTCTGCTGAATTGTTATGTTTCTTCTAAATTATTGCATTTCTGCTAAGTTATTACATTTTTGTTAACCTAATGTTGTTCTGCAACGTAATTAAATTTCAACAACTTTTTAAACACTGACTTTGATTTCTTCAGCTTCTTCAGCTATTTTCAACTATTTTCAGCAGACAGCTTCAGCTTTACAGCATCCACACTGCATTTTCGCAGGAAATGCAAATTTTTCTAGTTCTTTATTATTCTTCATCTTCAAGTTGCTTCCGTACGTTTTTTGGCCTTTAACTAGTTCCACAATTTTTGTGCTATTTTCACCGTTCAAATTTCACAATATTTTGCTATTTCTGCTCTTTCCGGCTATGACTTTTGGTATTTTATACTCTTATACTTTTTAAAATATTACGTTTTTTTCCTTTAATTTGTCCCATTGAAATGAATGGGAAACTTCCGCAATTCTGCTAAAACTTGCTTGTTTTTGAAACTTAACTACTTTTTCCTACTTTCACGTAGAACTACCATTCAAACTTTAAAATGTTCTCAAATTATTGGGCTATTCCTGTCTGATTCAGCTTTTTCATATCTGTTACTGTTTTCATCTTATCCCTCTTTAAGTTTTGAGTTTCATCTTTGTGATTTTTCACAAAATACATGTGTTGTTATGGTTGCTATGCAGTTGGTTCTGTGTGAGCCACTGTACCTTTCGCAATTTTCTCTTTATGTCCGAACAACTTCTTGCTACTCGCTCAATTTTCACTTAACTTCCACAAATTATACATCAAAACGTAGGTATTTTTGCTGGCTGTCAGAAAATGGCACTATCATTGTTGTGGGATTTACAGAATTTTGGCAAATCTCCTCAGAGCAACACAAAGTCTCAAAAATCCCCATAGAAAGTCAATGGAGAGTTCGTTTAAAATCACCGCTTGATTTCTGTAATGAGAGGCATTTTCGAATCATCATATCTCCCGAACGAAGCGAAGTTAAGACATGAGGCTTGTGCCAATATATCTTCAGACACTCCTGACGCTCACAATTCAAGAATTTTTTTCTCATCTATTACCATTTGGCCATGAATTGGGTTTGTTTGAGGGTAGGAAATTTGTCCCTCGCTCAGATTTCTTCAGATTTCAAACTCTGGAAATGAGGCACTTTTTTCTCTCATCATATCTTTTTGATGGATTTCCACAGAGACCTGAAAATTTCCATGACTGTTCACCAAAGCCTGCTGTCTCTTACGGTGAAAGAATGATATCGATACTCCACATAGATTTAGAGTTAGAAAGCGTTGTTTGAGGGCAAGTCAAGGCAGTTTTCGCTTGCCTCTACTCAGTTATGGTGCATTAGAAGTCAAATATCTTTAATAATTCATATTTTAATGATAAATTGTCAACACTTTAAGATTCCCCGATCTCTTCTGAACAAAACGGTGTAAGAATGACCGTTCTAGCCCCTACGGTTAGGAAATTATGGCCATTTGTTTGAGAGGAATCCTCACTATGAGAAATTCACTGCAGAAATCCTGTCTCTGTGCTCTGTGTGTGTAAAACGGCTGCACCTGTTTTGGCGGGAAAAAAGTACACAGCCTCTCTGATTGGTGGATTCAAATTTAGCAGCTCCCAGGCTGCTTGACTGACCTAGAAACTTGATTTTCTCTCCTGTGTGTGTGTGTGTGTGTGTGTGTGTGTGTGTGTGTGTGTGTGTGTGTGAGAGAGAGAGAGAGAGAGAGAGAGAGAGAGCGAGAGAGAGTTTTATGGGAGCATCTTATTGTATGATTTAAATTCAATATATTTAGACTGGTTGACTGAATTTGATCCTGTGTGTGTCTCTCTGTGCTTGTGGGACTTTTGCAGCTGTCCATTTTGCTTTTCCAATTTTTCTATTTAAGTTATTACTATTGTGCTAAGTCATAGCATTTGTGCTGCTTTTCAGTATTTGTGCTAAATATAGCATTTCTGCTAAATCATACTATTTCTGCTATTTTATAAGATTTGTGCTAAATACAGCATTTGTGCTAAATCATACTATTTCTGCTATTTTATAGGATTTGTACTTAATATAATATTTCTGCTTAATTATAGTATTTCTGCCATTTTATAGTATTTGTGCTAAAACATAGTATTTCTACTAAATGCAGTATTTCTGGGTAATCATTGTATTTCTATATATTTCTGCCAGGTCCCCAGGGAGTCAGTCCTAATATTCAAATTTACATATCAGGACCTGGACGGCTTCCCAGCCAGCCAATCATATCTGAGTCCTGGCACATTCAAATTTGCATATTGGGACCTTCATGGCTTCTCAGCCAGCCAATCATATCTGAGTCCTGGCACATTTAAATTTGCATATTGGGGCATTCATGGCTTCCCAGCCAGCCAATCATATCTGAGTCCTGGCACATTCAAATTTGCATATTGTTGCCTTCATGGCTTCCCAGCCAGCCAATCATATCTGAGTCCTGGCACATTCAAATTTGCATATTGGGACCTTCATGGCTTCTCAGCCAGCCAATCATATCTGAGTCCTGGCACATTCAAATTTGCATATTGTTGCCTTCATGGCTTCCCAGCCAGCCAATCATATCTGAGTCCTGGCACATTCAAATTTGCATATTGGGACCTTCATGGCTTCCCAGCCAGCCAATCATATCTGAGTCCTGGCACATTTAAATTTGCATATTGGGACCTTCGTGGCTTCTAAGCCCACCAATCATCTATGTCATATATCTCTAATATTTCATATTTTTATTTTAAATGGTCAGCATTTCAAGATTCCCCTATGTCTTCTGAATAAAATGGTCTAAGAATGACTGTTTTAGCCCCTACGGTTAGAAATTTATGGCTGTTTGTTTGAGGGAATTCTCACTATGAGAAATAGACTGCAAAAATCCTGTCTCTCTGTGTGCTGCATGTGTAAAAGCCTGCACTTAGTGAACCAGTTTTGGCGGGAAAAAGCACACAGCCTCTCTGATTGGTGGATTCAAATTGAGAAGCTCACAGCTGTTTGACTGACCTAGAAACATGCTGTTAACAGCCCCTGTTCACTTTCTGATGCTGCTGTCTGTCTGTCTGTCTGTCTGTCATTTAAATTCAATATATTTAGACTGGTTGACTGAATTTGATCCTGTGTGTGTCTCTCTGTGCATGTGTGTTTCCATATTTTTCCATATTTGTGATTGTGTGACTGTTATACTTTTTTTGCTGATTTTTTTTCATTTCACAATTACATTTGAGGGACCCTTAGCATGTTCAGGATTTTTCAGCTGTCCATTTTGCTTTTCCAATTTTTCTATTTAAGTTATTACTATTGTGCTAAGTCATAGCATTTCTGCTGCTTTTCAGTATTTGTGCTAAATATAGCATTTCTGCTAAATCATACTATTTCTGCTATTTCATAAGATTTGTGCTAAATATAGTGTTTCTGCTAAAAAATAGTATTTCTGCCAAATATAGTATTTTTGATTAATTATAGTTTTTCTACCAAATCATAGTACAGTTTTACTGCTTTTATATGGCTTCTAAGACAACCAATCATATCTGAGGCCTGGCACATTCAGATTTGCATATTGGGACCTTCATGGCTTCTAAGCCAACCAATTCTCTATGTCATATATCTCTAATATTTCATATTTTTATTTTCAGTGGTCAGCATTTCAAGATTCCCCTATGTCTTCTGAATAAAATGGTCTAAGAATGACTGTTTTAGCCCCTACGGTTAGAAATTCATGGCTGTTTGTTTGAGGGGAATTCTCACTATGAGAAATAGACTGCAAAAATCCTGTCTCTCTCTGTGCTGCATGTGTAAAAGCCTGCACTTGGTGCACCAGTTTTGGCGGGAAAAAAGCACACAGCCTCTCTGATTGGTGGATTCAAATTTAGCAGCTCCCAGGCTTGCAAGACTGACCTAGAAACATGCTGTTAACAGCCCCTGTTCACTTGCTGCTGCTGCTGCTGTGTGTGTGTGTGTGTGTGTGTGTGTGTGTGTGTGTGTGTGTGTGTGTGTGTGAGAGAGAGAGAGAGAGAGAGAGAGAGAGAGAGATACACAGAAAGACCCTTTTTAGGGTAGCATCTCATGGTTGGATAAAAATGTAATATATTCAGACTGGTTGACTGGCATAGACCCTGCCTGTGTGTCTCTCTCTGTACATTTGTGTATCTATATTTGATTTCTTATGTATCTGTTGACTGTTCTTATTTGTTTTTCTTCTAAATGTATTTTTGTTTTATTTTTTCACAGGTGAATAACAAATAGTTTTCAGCGAACTTAACCATGTTCCTTTTTATTCAGCTTGTCATTTTACCTTTCCAATATTTTCACTTAAGTTATTACTATTCTGCTCAATCATAGTATCTCTTCTAAATCATTGTTATTAAGCTATATTGTAGGATTTCTGCTAAATCATAGTATTTCTACTGTATTATATTTTTCTTTCTAAATATAGCATTTCTGCTATAGAATAGTATTTCTGCTATGTTATAATATTTGTGCTAAACTGGAGTATTTTTGTTAAAACATAGTATTCATATAAAATAAAAATATTCATAGTATATTACAGTGTCTCTGGTAAATCACAGCATTTCTGCTATGTTGTACTGTTTTTCTAAATCATAGTATTTCTGTAATGTTTAAGAATGTCTGGCTAAATATATTCTTTCTGTTATCTTATACAATTTCTCCTAAATTCTTGTATTTTTGAGAAGTTATCGTGTTTCTGGTAAGTTACAATATTTCTGCTAAGTTCTGCTATGCTATTGTATTTCTGCCAAGCATTATGTTTCCTCTAAGATATTGCAGTTCTGCTAAGTCACTACATTTTAGCAAAGTTCCTTTGCTTCTGCAAAGTTTTTACAATTTCTGCAACTTTTCAGCTTTTTCAGCTAGTTTCAGCTGACAGCTTCAGCGTTCCAGCATCCACACTGCATTTTCGCAGGAAATGCAAATTTTTCTAGTTCTTTATTATTCTTCATCTTCAAGTTGCTTCCGTACGTTTTTTGGCCTTTAACTAGTTCCACAATTTTTGTGCTATTTTCACCGTTCAAATTTCACAATATTTTGCTATTTCTGCTCTTTCCGGCTATGACTTTTGGTATTTTATACTCTTATACTTTTTAAAATATTACGTTTTTTTCCTTTAATTTGTCCCATTGAAATGAATGGGAAACTTCCGCAATTCTGCTAAAACTTGCTTGTTTTTGAAACTTAACTACTTTTTCCTACTTTCACGTAGAACTACCATTCAAACTTTAAAATGTTCTCAAATTATTGGGCTATTCCTGTCTGATTCAGCTTTTTCATATCTGTTACTGTTTTCATCTTATCCCTCTTTAAGTTTTGAGTTTCATCTTTGTGATTTTTCACAAAATACATGTGTTGTTATGGTTGCTATGCAGTTGGTTCTGTGTGAGCCACTGTACCTTTCGCAATTTTCTCTTTATGTCCGAACAACTTCTTGCTACTCGCTCAATTTTCACTTAACTTCCACAAATTATACATCAAAACGTAGGTATTTTTGCTGGCTGTCAGAAAATGGCACTATCATTGTTGTGGGATTTACAGAATTTTGGCAAATCTCCTCAGAGCAACACAAAGTCTCAAAAATCCCCATAGAAAGTCAATGGAGAGTTCGTTTAAAATCACCGCTTGATTTCTGTAATGAGAGGCATTTTCGAATCATCATATCTCCCGAACGAAGCGAAGTTAAGACATGAGGCTTGTGCCAATATATCTTCAGACACTCCTGACGCTCACAATTCAAGAATTTTTTTCTCATCTATTACCATTTGGCCATGAATTGGGTTTGTTTGAGGGTAGGAAATTTGTCCCTCGCTCAGATTTCTTCAGATTTCAAACTCTGGAAATGAGGCACTTTTTTCTCTCATCATATCTTTTTGATGGATTTCCACAGAGACCTGAAAATTTCCATGACTGTTCACCAAAGCCTGCTGTCTCTTACGGTGAAAGAATGATATCGATACTCCACATAGATTTAGAGTTAGAAAGCGTTGTTTGAGGGCAAGTCAAGGCAGTTTTCGCTTGCCTCTACTCAGTTATGGTGCATTAGAAGTCAAATATCTTTAATAATTCATATTTTAATGATAAATTGTCAACACTTTAAGATTCCCCGATCTCTTCTGAACAAAACGGTGTAAGAATGACTGTTCTAGCCCCTACGGTTAGGAAATTATGGCCATTTGTTTGAGAGGAATCCTCACTATGAGAAATTCACTGCAGAAATCCTGTCTCTGTGCTCTGTGTGTGTAAAACGGCTGCACCTGTTTTGGCGGGAAAAAGTACACAGCCTCTCTGATTGGTGGATTCAAATTTAGCAGCTCCCAGGCTGCTTGACTGACCTAGAAACTTGATTTTCTCTCCTGTGTGTGTGTGTGTGTGTGTGTGTGTGTGTGTGTGTGTGTGTGTGTGTGTGTGTGTGAGAGAGAGAGAGAGAGAGAGAGAGAGGCGAGAGAGAGAGTTTTTATGGGAGCATCTTATTGTATGATTTAAATTCAATATATTTAGACTGGTTGACTGAATTTGATCCTGTGTGTGTCTCTCTGTGCTTGTGGGACTTTTTGCAGCTGTCCATTTTGCTTTTCCAATTTTTCTATTTAAGTTATTACTATTGTGCTAAGTCATAGCATTTGTGCTGCTTTTCAGTATTTGTGCTAAATACAGCATTTCTGCTAAATCATACTATTTCTGCTATTTTATAAGATTTGTGCTAAATACAGCATTTGTGCTAAATCATACTATTTCTGCTATTTTATAGGATTTGTACTTAATATAATATTTCTGCTTAATTATAGTATTTCTGCCATTTTATAGTATTTGTGCTAAAACATAGTATTTCTACTAAATGCAGTATTTCTGGGTAATCATTGTATTTCTATATATTTCTGCCAGGTCCCCAGGGATTCAGTCCTAATATTCAAATTTACATATCAGGACCTGGACGGCTTCCCAGCCAGCCAATCATATCTGAGTCCTGGCACATTCAAATTTGCATATTGGGACCTTCATGGCTTCTCAGCCAGCCAATCATATCTGAGTCCTGGCACATTTAAATTTGCATATTGGGGCATTCATGGCTTCCCAGCCAGCCAATCATATCTGAGTCCTGGCACATTCAAATTTGCATATTGTTGCCTTCATGGCTTCCCAGCCAGCCAATCATATCTGAGTCCTGGCACATTCAAATTTGCATATTGGGACCTTCATGGCTTCTCAGCCAGCCAATCATATCTGAGTCCTGGCACATTCAAATTTGCATATTGTTGCCTTCATGGCTTCCCAGCCAGCCAATCATATCTGAGTCCTGGCACATTCAAATTTGCATATTGGGACCTTCATGGCTTCCCAGCCAGCCAATCATATCTGAGTCCTGGCACATTTAAATTTGCATATTGGGACCTTCGTGGCTTCTAAGCCCACCAATCATCTATGTCATATATCTCTAATATTTCATATTTTTATTTTAAATGGTCAGCATTTCAAGATTCCCCTATGTCTTCTGAATAAAATGGTCTAAGAATGACTGTTTTAGCCCCTACGGTTAGAAATTTATGGCTGTTTGTTTGAGGGGAATTCTCACTATGAGAAATAGACTGCAAAAATCCTGTCTCTCTCTGTGCTGCATGTGTAAAAGCCTGCACTTAGTGAACCAGTTTTGGCGGGAAAAAGCACACAGCCTCTCTGATTGGTGGATTCAAATTGAGAAGCTCACAGCTGTTTGACTGACCTAGAAACATGCTGTTAACAGCCCCTGTTCACTTTCTGATGCTGCTGTCTGTCTGTCTGTCTGTCTGTCATTTAAATTCAATATATTTAGACTGGTTGACTGAATTTGATCCTGTGTGTGTCTCTCTGTGCATGTGTGTTTCCATATTTTTCCATATTTGTGATTGTGTGACTGTTATACTTTTTTTTGCTGATTTTTTTTCATTTCACAATTACATTTGAGGGACCCTTAGCATGTTCAGGATTTTTCAGCTGTCCATTTTGCTTTTCCAATTTTTCTATTTAAGTTATTACTATTGTGCTAAGTCATAGCATTTCTGCTGCTTTTCAGTATTTGTGCTAAATATAGCATTTCTGCTAAATCATACTATTTCTGCTATTTCATAAGATTTGTGCTAAATATAGTGTTTCTGCTAAAAATAGTATTTCTGCCAAATATAGTATTTTTGATTAATTATAGTTTTCTACCAAATCATAGTACAGTTTTACTGCTTTTTATATGGCTTCTAAGACAACCAATCATATCTGAGGCCTGGCACATTCAGATTTGCATATTGGGACCTTCATGGCTTCTAAGCCAACCAATTCTCTATGTCATATATCTCTAATATTTCATATTTTTTTATTTTCAGTGGTCAGCATTTCAAGATTCCCCTATGTCTTCTGAATAAAATGGTCTAAGAATGACTGTTTTAGCCCCTACGGTTAGAAATTCATGGCTGTTTGTTTGAGGGGAATTCTCACTATGAGAAATAGACTGCAAAAATCCTGTCTCTCTCTGTGCTGCATGTGTAAAAGCCTGCACTTGGTGCACCAGTTTTGGCGGGAAAAAAGCACACAGCCTCTCTGATTGGTGGATTCAAATTTAGCAGCTCCCAGGCTTGCAAGACTGACCTAGAAACATGCTGTTAACAGCCCCTGTTCACTTGCTGCTGCTGCTGCTGCTGTGTGTGTGTGTGTGTGTGTGTGTGTGTGTGTGTGTGTGTGTGTGTGTGTGTGAGAGAGAGAGAGAGAGAGAGAGATAGACAGAAAGACCCTTTTAGGGTAGCATCTCATGGTTGGATAAAATGTAATATATTCAGACTGGTTGACTGGCATAGACCCTGCCTGTGTGTCTCTCTCTGTACATTTGTGTATCTATATTTGATTTCTTATGTATCTGTTGACTGTTCTTATTTGTTTTTTTTTTCTAAATGTATTTTTGTTTTATTTTTCACAGGTGAATAACAAATAGTTTTCAGCGAACTTAACCATGTTCCTTTTTATTCAGCTTGTCATTTTACCTTTCCAATATTTTCACTTAAGTTATTACTATTCTGCTCAATCATAGTATCTCTTCTAAATCATTGTTATTAAGCTATATTGTAGGATTTCTGCTAAATCATAGTATTTCTACTGTATTATATTTTTCTTTCTAAATATAGCATTTCTGCTATAGAATAGTATTTCTGCTATGTTATAATATTTGTGCTAAACTGGAGTATTTTTGTTAAAACATAGTATTCATATAAAATAAAATATTCATAGTATATTACAGTGTCTCTGGTAAATCACAGCATTTCTGCTATGTTGTACTGTTTTTCTAAATCATAGTATTTCTGTAATGTTTAAGAATGTCTGGCTAAATATATTCTTTCTGTTATCTTATACAATTTCTCCTAAATTCTTGTATTTTTGAGAAGTTATCGTGTTTCTGGTAAGTTACAATATTTCTGCTAAGTTCTGCTATGCTATTGTATTTCTGCCAAGCATTATGTTTCCTCTAAGATATTGCAGTTCTGCTAAGTCACTACATTTTAGCAAAGTTCCTTTGCTTCTGCAAAGTTTTTACAATTTCTGCAACTTTTCAGCTTTTTCAGCTAGTTTCAGCTGACAGCTTCAGCGTTCCAGCATCCACACTGCATTTTCGCAGGAAATGCAAATTTTTCTAGTTCTTTATTGTGTGGATGCCCTAAAGGGCTTCCACACTATTGAGTTCCTGTTTCTCTTTATTCTTTATTATTATTATTCTTCTAGTTGCTTCCGTACACTTTTTGGCACTTAACTACTTCCTCAGTTTTCAGCCGATTTTCTCAGTTCAAACTCTATACTGTTCTGCTCTTTCTGCTCTTTCCGGCAATGACTTTTGGTGTTTATTACTCTTATACTTTTTAAAATATTACACTTTTTTCCTTTAATTTGTCCCATTGAAATGAATGGAAAACTTCCACAATTCTGCTAAAACTTGCTTGTTTTTGAAACTTAACTACTTTGTCATACTTTCACCTAGAAACTCCATTCAAACTTTAAAATGTTCTCAGATTATTGGGCTATTGCTGTCTGATTCAGCTTTTTCAGATCTTCTACCGTTTTAATCTTATACCTCTTTAAGTTTTCAGTTGCAAAATTGTGATTTTTCAGAAAATACATGCGTTGTTATGGTTGCTATGCAATTAACTCAGAGTGGACACTCATCCATTCTGAATTTTCTCTTCATGTTCCAACAACTTCTTGCTACTCGCCCAATTTCCACTCAACCCCACAAATTATACATCAAAACGTAGGTATTTTTGCTGGCTTTCAAAAATGTCACTATCATTGTTGTGGGAGTTATAGATTTTTGCAAATCTCCTCAGAGTAACACAAAGTCTGAAAATTGTCCATAGAAAGTCAATGGAGAGTTTGTTCAAAATCACCGCTGTATTTCTCTAATGAGAGGCAATTTTAAACCGTCATATCTCCTTAACGAAACAAAGTTGAGACATGAGGCTTGTGCCAATATATCTTCAGACACTCCTGATGCTGACAATTCAAAAGTTTTTATCACCTATTGCCGTTTGGCCATGAATTACACTTGTTTGAGAGTAGGAAATTCATGCCTTGCTCAGATCTCTTCAGATTTAAAACTCTGGAAATTAGCCACTTTTTTCACTCGTCATATCTTTTGATGGATTTCCACAGAGACCTGAAAATTCCCATGACTGTTCACCAAAGCCTGCTGTTTCTTACGGTGAAAGAATGATTTTGATGCTCCATATAGATTTAGAGTTACAAAACATTGTTTGAGGGCAAGTCAAGGCAGTTTTGCTTCGCCTCTACTCAGTTACAGTGTATTACAAGTCATATATCTTCAATAATTTATATTTTATCTCTGAATTAAGAAGACCTGCAGATTCCCCATCTCTTCTGAACAAAATGGTGTCAGAACGACCATTCTAGCCCCTACGGTTAGGAAATTATGGCCATTTGTTCGAGGGGAATCCTGAATGTCAGAAATACACTGAAGAAAACTCATAGCTGTCTCTGTGTCTGTGTGTGTAAGTGCTGATTACAGCAGGTGCAGCCAATTTAGCTGACCTAGATATACCAAGCACAGACTCTTAACAGCCCCTGTACACTTTGCTCTATGTGTATGTGTGTGTGTATATCAATATTTCTCCCATGTTAAAGTATTACTCCTCCATAATAGTATTTGTGCTAAATCAAAGTACTTCTACTACATCTTAGTACTTCTGCTCAATCATAGTATTTCTGCTAAATCATAGTATTTTTGAAAAATCATGGTATTTGTCCCAAATCATGGTTTTGGGGCAGAACCATAATATTTATTTTATGTTATGAGATTACTACTAAGTGGAGGAATGTCTGTTATGTTATAGTTTATGTGCTGAACATAGTATATCTGCCAAATCATAGTATTTATCCCAAATCATAGTATTTATGCAAAATTACAGTATTTCTGCTAAAAAGCAGAAATAGTACCTTTAGCAGAAATTTCTGTGAAAAGATATTATTTATGTTAAAACATAGTATTTCTGCTAAATCATAGTATTTCTGCCAAATCATAGTATTTGTACTTATTCATAGTACTTGTGCCAAATCATAGTATTTGTACCCAATCATAGTATTTCTGCAATATGATCGTATTTGTGCCAAATCATGGTATCTTTTGCCAAATCATGGTATTTGTGCCAAATCATGTTATTTGTGGCCAGTTAAAATTTCTGTTATATTAGTGTTACTACTAAGTCATAGAATTTCTGTTATGTTATAGTATATCTGCTGATTATGGTATATGTGCCAAATAATAGTATTTATAGCAAATAATAGTATTACTGCCCAAACATAGTATTTCTTGTAGTATTTGTAGTAGTAGTTGTTGTAGTATTTGTGCAAAACATAGAATTTCTGCAAAATCATAGTATATCTGTTATGTTATAGTATTACTACTAAGGCATAGTATTCCTACCAAATCATAGCATTCCAAATCATAGTATTACTGCAATTCCATAGTATTTGAGCGAAATCGTAGTATTTGTGCAAAACATACTATGCCTGCAAAATCACATTATATCTGCTATGTTATAGTATTACTACTAAGGCATAGTATTTCTACCAAATCATAGTATTCCTTCAAAATCATAGTATCACTGCAATTTCATAGTATTTGAGCGAAATTGTAGTATTTGTACTAAATCATGGTACTTGTACCAAATCATAGTATTTTTGCAAATCATATTATTTGAACCAAAACATTGTATTTGTACGAAGTCATAGTATTTCTTCTAAATCATAGTATTTCACCCAAATCTCAGTAGTTGTGCTAAAACCCAGTATTATTGCCAAATCGTAGTATTTGTACTGAAACATAGTATTTGTGCCAATAAGAGTATTTGTACTAAATCATAGTACTTGTGCCAAATCATAGTATTTCTGCCATATTGTGCTAGTTGTGCAAAAACATAGACTGTCTGCAAAATCATAGTATATCTGTTATGTTATAGTATTACTACTAAGTCACAGTATTTCTGCCAATTCGTAGTATTTGTACTAAATCATACTACTCGTGCCAAATCATAGTATTGAAATCAAAATATAGTATTTGTACCAAAGCATTGTATTTGTATGCAGTACAGTATTTCTGCCAAATCATAGAATTACTGCAATTTCATAGTATTTTGAGGAATCCCTTTTGTTATAGTATTACTTCTAAGTCATAGTATTTCTGCTTTGTCATAGTATTTGTACTAAAACGTGGTATTTCTGCCAAATCATAGTATTACTGCTATCTCATAGTATTTGAGTGAAATTACAGTGTTTCTGCAAAAACATTGTATTTCTGCTAAATCATAGTATTTCTGTTATCTTAGAGTACTTGTACTCAATTATAGTATTTGTGCCAAAGTTTAGCATTTCTGCCAAATCATATTTATGTGAATTTGGACACTGTAATATTGCTGTATTATGTAGTGGCTAAGTAGGAGGCTGACTGTTACTAAGTGCATCAGTGTACATAGGTCATCTCTTGTGTTGGAGTGCCCTCTTGTGACGCCTTTTGGGTAGTGCCTTAGTAAATGTGAACACTGCAAGAAGTGGTATCAGACTGGTTTGTAGTGGAGGAATTTGTTGCCAGTTTCTTTAATCTTTAATCCGTATTCATGTTGTAATGTATACCCTGTTCTTAATCATAGAAACCACACCATATCACCCCTCCACATCCTCCTACTGTATGCCATATCTCCCTGTAACATCCATCTGACTGCCAATAAACTCCACCTGTGGTAATCTAATCCCTGGATGCCAGCCTCCTTCTGACCGAGGATAGCTACTATTGCAGCACCACCCAGCATTAAACTGACGTACACCATTCTGTACAGTGCTAAATCATAGTGTTTGTGCCAAACAATAGCATTCACCCAAATAATAGTATTTCTGCTATGTTATATTATTACTGCTCATAGTATTTGAGCCAAATCATAGTATATGTCCTAAAACATAGTATTTCTGCCAAATCATAGTATTTGTCCTAAAGCATAGTATTTCAACAAAATCACAGTATTTCTGCTATGTTATAGTATCTGTGCTTGTAGAAAACCTGTGTTATTGTGAGCTACATTACCCAGCAGCCTCTGAGCAGTGAGGGAATTCATGGGACTTCTGAGCTAGATGGTCTTCCTTCGCTCCTGGGCTAACGATTGAGGAGAGAGCTGCTGGGAAGGGGAGCAAATAGCCCATCCTGTATTTGTTGGGGATGGTGTGTGTCACATAAACGTGAGTTAATGTTCCATGCTTAAGATGTTTACACTGCTACTTGTGTGTATTGGTTTTACTTACCTTTAGCGTATGTGCTAGTTAGCGATAGCTATGGCAGCACAGTTATTTGATTGTTTTGGGCTTGTTCCTGCTTTGTTTGTTCCCCCTGCAAATTTATGTGAATTTGTACACTGTAATATCGCTGTATTACGTAGTGGCTAAGTAGGAGGCTGACTGTTACTAGGTGCATCAGTGTACATAGGTCATCTGTTGTGTTGGAGTGCCCTCTTGTGGCGCCTTTTGGGTAGTGCCTTAGTAAACGTGAACACTGCAAAGAAGCGGTATCAGACTGGTTTGTAGTGGAGGAATTTGTTGCCAGTTTCTTTCATCTTTAATCCGTATTCATGTTGTAATGTAGTAACTTTTGTGGCACAAGTACCACAATATGGCAGAAATACCATGTTTTGGCACAAACACTTTGATTTGGTATACTTTAGCTTCTTCACCCCTTGTCAGCAACATTTTCATTTTTTTCACCACTTTTCAGCACAAATTCCAGCTTTTTTGGCCGTTTTCAGAAAAAAAAACTCTTTTCAGCAGAAACTCTGCTGATTCACCTCTTTTCAGCGCAACGTTCTGCTTCTTTGCCTCTTTTCTACAGAAATTCTGCTGATTCACCTCTTTTCTGCAAAATTTTCATCCTTTTTGCCTCTTATCAGCACAGTTCTCAGCAGCTTCTGATAATTTCAGCCCAATTGTCAGTCTATCTACCTCTTCTTTGTGAGAATGAGTTTGGCTCAGTGAGATGAGTAGCTGCCTTGAGACCAGGAGGTTCGAGGGGAATCCTGAATGTGAATGTGAGAAATACACTGCAGAAAACTTATACCTCTCTCTGTCTGTGTGTGTAAGGGCTGATTACAGCAGGTGCAGCTAATTTAACTGACCTAGATATACCAAGCCCAGACTCTTAACAGCCACTGTTCCCTTTAGGCTCTGTGTATGTGTATGTTTGTGTGTCTGTATCAATATTTCTCCCATGTTAAAGTATTACTCCTCCATAATAGTATTTCTGTTAAATCAAAGTACTTCTACTACATCTTAGTACTTCTGCTAAATCATAGTATTTCTGTTAAATCAGTGTTTTTGCCAAATCATGGTATTTGTGCCAAAGCATACTATTTCCACAAAATAACAGTATTTCTGCTATGTTATATTATTACTGCTCATAGTATTTCTGCCAAATCTTTGTACTTGTTCCAAAGCACAGCATTTCTGCCAAATCACAATATAACTGCAAAATAAAGGTTTTTTTTTAGACAAATCATAGTGTTTGTGCTAAATCCTAGTAATTCTGCTCAATCATAGAATTTCTGCTATGCTGAAGTGCTTTTTGCTAGATTACAGAATTTCTGCTAAGTCAAAGTATTTCATGTAAATCATAGTATTTATACCAAGTCCCAGTGTTTCTGCCAAATCATAAATCATAAATAATGTGGCGTGTTGGTGGAACAGCTAGTTCTCTCCCATCATGCCTTGGGACATGTGCTGCTGTTTAGATGTTCTTGTTTCATTGTTTATGGTTACGTTACTTTTTTAACTGTTGTCTTGAATGTTGTGTTTATACTACGGTACAAAGTCACTGACAGTTATTGTTTTATAGGAAGAATGCAGTACCATAAGTGAGTTCTGTTATGCTGTTAATGAGCCTTGAAGCACATTGTAGCACAAGCAAGTGTTTAATAAAGAGCATCCCCTACCAGTTTGGGGTGGAAATACAAGCTCAGTCTCTCCTCTGAGCTTCTTTGTAAGATTCATCTGCATGCTGCCAATTTATCTTCAGACACTACTGACAGTCATGGTGTGAGCAGTTTTACTGTCATCTTACTGTTGAGCCATAAATTACGTTTCTTTGAGGGGTGGAAATATGTCCTCGTCTCAGTTTTCAAACTCCGAAAATGAAGCCGTTTCTTCTCTCGTCATATCTCCGCGATGGAGGTAGAAAGAGCTATGAAAATCGCAGTCAAAGTACACCAATGTCCGCTGATTCACCCAGTACAAGAATTATGCTGCTAGCCCTCCTAGTTTTTGAGTTACACGACGTTTTGTAACTCCAAAACGGCGTTTTTCACCTCTCACCGCGATCTATTTCTGACTGGTTATCAATCTGGTTTTCAGGTACCGCCGCCCCTTTCCAGGTGGCGCAATTGGTAATGACACGGGTCTGCGCCCAAAGGTCGTGGGTTCAAATCCACCTTGGTCAATATTTTTTTTTCACTTCAAATTTATACACTATCACAGACCTGTAATTTATATTGCTAATTTATTACAATTCTGCAAACTTTTATGATTTTAGCAGCTTTTCTAATATGGACCTCAGATTCTTGTCAACACCACATGGCAGAAATACATACAAGTAAACAGCCTGATGAAGCAGACAGAAGCAGTACCTCTGATTGGTGAATTTGAGCAGAACCAGGTTGTTCTGCCTCTTTTCAGCAGAAATTCTGCTCATTCACCTCTTTTCAGCGCAATGTTCTGCTTCTTTCCTCTTTTCTGCAGAAATTCTGTTGATTTACCTCTTTTCTGCAAAATTTTCAGCCCTTTTACCTCTTATGAGCACAATTCTCAGCAGCTTCTGCTCATTTCACCATAATTGTCAGTCTCTCCATCTCCTTCCTTGTGAGAGTCAGTTTGGCACAGTGAGATGAGTAGTCACTTTGAGCCCAGGAGGGCGGGCCAGGTTCGAAACATAGACTGTCTGCAACATAACAGTATATCTGTTATGTTATAGTATTACTACTAAGTCACAGTATTTCTGCCAATTCGTATTATTTGTACTAAATCATACTACTCGTGCCAAATCATAGTATTTGTTGCAAATCATAGTATTCAAACCAAAATATAGTATTTGTACCAAAGCATTGTATTTGTACGAAGCACCGTATTTCTGCCAAATCATAGAATTACTGCAATTTCACAGTATTTTGAGGAATCCCTTTTGTGATAGTATTACTTCTAAGTCATAGTATTTCTGCTTTGTCATAGTATTTGTACTAAAACGTAGCATTTCTGCCAAATCATAGTATTACTGCTATCTCATAGTATTTGAGTGAAATTACAGTGTTTCTGCAAAACATTGTATTTCTGCTAAATCATAGTATTTCTGTTATCTTAGAGTACTTGTACTCAATTATAGTATTTGTGCCAAAGTTTAGTATTTCTGCCAAATCATATTTATGTGAATTTGTACACTGTAATATCGCTGTATTACGTAGTGTCTAAGTAGGAGGCTGACTGTTACTAAGTGCATCAGTGTACATAGGTCATCTCTTGTGTTGGAGTGCCCTCTTGTGACGCCTTTTGGGTAGTGCCTTAGTAAATGTGAACACTGCAAAGAAGTGGTATCAGACTGGTTTGTAGTGGAGGAATTTGTTGCCAGTTTCTTTCATCTTTAATCCGTATTCATGTTGTAATGTAGTAACTTTTGTGGCACAAATACCACAATATGGCAGAAACACTATGTTTTGGCACAAATACTTTGATTTGGTATACTTTACCTTCTTCACCCTTTTCAGCAAAATTTTCATTTTTTTCACCCTTTTCAGCACAAATTCCATTTTTTGGGGCTGTTTTCAGAAAAAAAAACTCTTTTCAGCAGAAATTCTGCTGATTTACCTCTTTTCAGTGCAATGTTCTTCTTCTTTCCATCTTTTCTGCAGAAATTCTGCTGATTCACCTCTTTTCTGCAAATTTTTCAGCTTTTCACATCTTCTCAGCACAAAACTCAGCAGCTTCTGCTCATTTAGCAAAATTGTCAGTTTCTCCATCTCTTGTGTTTGTCGGAACAAGTTTAGTTCAGTGAGATGAGTAGCTTCCTTGAGACCAGAAGGGCCAGGTTTAAATCCTGGTCATGGGATTTGAACACCTGTTTTCAGCACAAATCTCAACTTATTAGCTGTTTTAAGCAGAAACCTGTTTTACGAGAGAAACTTTTTAACTCAATTTCAGCTTTTTCACCCCTTTTCAGCAAAATTTTCAGTTTCCCAGCTTTTTCAGCTATTTTCAGCAAAACATCTTTTCAGCAGAATTCTGAAAAGAGTTCTGCAGAACACTTTTCAGCAGAACTTCTGCTGACTGAACTGTTTTCAGCAGAATTTTCACCTCTTTTCAGCCCAAATTCTGCTTGTTCACCTCTTCTGCAAAATTTTCAGCCTTTTCACCTCTTATTAGCACAAATCTCAGCTGTTTTCAGGAAAACTCTTTTAAGCAGAAATTCTGCTGATTCACCTCTTTTCTGCAAAATTTTCAGCCTTTTCTCCTCTTACCAGCACAATTCTCAGCAGCTTCTGCTCATTTCAGCAAAATTGTCAGTCTCTCCACCTCTTCTTTGTGAAAATGAGTTTGCGTAATTGAGAGTGACTTTGGCACAGTGAGATGAGTTACCGCCTTGAGACTAAGAGGGCCAGGTTGAAATCCTGCTCAAGGCAACATTTTTTTTTCACCACCATACAACTTTTTGCAACTTTTCATCTTTTTCAGTTTTTGAACAGACAGCTTCAGCATTAAGGCATCCACACAGCATTTTCGCAGGAAATGCAAATTTTTCTAGTTATTCTTCATCTTCAAGTTGCTTCCGACGCGTTTTTGGCCTTTAACTAGTTCCACAATTTTTGTGCTATTTTCACCGCTCAAATTTCACAATATTTTGCTATTTCTGCTCTTTCCGGCTATGACTTTTGGTATTTTATACTCTTATACTTTTTAAAATATTACGTTTTTTTCCTTTAATTTGTCCCATTGAAATGAATGGGAAACTTCCGCAATTCTGCTAAAACTTGCTTGTTTTTGAAACTTAACTACTTTTTCCTACTTTCACGTAGAACTACCATTCAAACTTTAAAATGTTCTCAAATTATTGGGCTATTCCTGTCTGATTCAGCTTTTTCATATCTGTTACTGTTTTCATCTTATCCTCTTTTAAGTTTTGAGTTTCATCTTTGTGATTTTTCACAAAATACATGTGTTGTTATGGTTGCTATGCAGTTGGTTCTGTGTGAGCCACTGTACCTTTCGCAATTTTCTCTTTATGTCCGAACAACTTCTTGCTACTCGCTCAATTTTCACTTAACTTCCACAAATTATACATCAAAACGTAGGTATTTTTGCTGGCTGTCAGAAAATGGCACTATCATTGTTGTGGGATTCACAGAATTTTGGCAAATCTCCTCAGAGCAACACAAAGTCTCAAAAATCCCCATAGAAAGTCAATGGAGAGTTCGTTTAAAATCACCGCTTGATTTCTGTAATGAGAGGCATTTTCGAATCATCATATCTCCCGAACGAAGCGGTTTAAGACATGAGGCTTGTGCCAATATATCTTCAGACACTCCTGACGCTCACAATTCAAGAATTTTTTCTCATCTATTACCATTTGGCCATGAATTGGGTTTGTTTGAGGGTAGGAAATTTGTCCCTCACTCAGATTTCTTCAGATTTCAAACTCTGGAAATGAGGCACTTTTTTCTCTCATCATATCTTTTGATGGATTTCCACAGAGACCTGAAAATTTCCATGACTGTTCACCAAAGCCTGCTGTCTCTTACGGTGAAAGAATGATATCGATACTCCACATAGATTTAGAGTTAGAAAGCGTTGTTTGAGGGCAAGTCAAGGCAGTTTTCGCTTGCCTCTACTCAGTTATGGTGCATTAGAAGTCAAATATCTTTAATAATTCATATTTTAATGATAAATTGTCAACACTTTAAGATTCCCCGATCTCTTCTGAACAAAACGGTGTAAGAATGACCGTTCTAGCCCCTACGGTTAGGAAATTATGGCCATTTGTTTGAGAGGAATCCTCACTATGAGAAATTCACTGCAGAAATCCTGTCTCTGTGCTCTGTGTGTGTAAAACGGCTGCACCTGTTTTGGCGGGAAAAGTACACAGCCTCTCTGATTGGTGGATTCAAATTTAGCAGCTCCCAGGCTGCTTGACTGACCTAGAAACTTGATTTTCTCTCCCTGTGTGTGTGTGTGTGTGTGTGTGTGTGTGTGTGTGTGTGTGTGTGTGTGTGTGTGAGAGAGACAGAGAGAGAGAGAGAGAGAGAGAGGGCGAGAGAGAGTTTTTATGGGAGCATCTTATTGTATGATTTAAATTCAATATATTTAGACTGGTTGACTGAATTTGATCCTGTGTGTGTCTCTCTGTGCTTGTGGGACTTTTGCAGCTGTCCATTTTGCTTTTCCAATTTTTCTATTTAAGTTATTACTATTGTGCTAAGTCATAGCATTTGTGTGTTGCTTTTCAGTATTTGTGCTAAATACAGCATTTCTGCTAAATCATACTATTTCTGCTATTTTATAAGATTTGTGCTAAATACAGCATTTGTGCTAAATCATACTATTTCTGCTATTTTATAGGATTTGTACTTAATATAATATTTCTGCTTAATTATAGTATTTCTGCCATTTTATAGTATTTGTGCTAAAACATAGTATTTCTACTAAATGCAGTATTTCTGGGTAATCATTGTATTTCTATATATTTCTGCCAGGTCCCCAGGGATTCAGTCCTAATATTCAAATTTACATATCAGGACCTGGACGGCTTCCCAGCCAGCCAATCATATCTGAGTCCTGGCACATTCAAATTTGCATATTGGGACCTTCATGGCTTCTCAGCCAGCCAATCATATCTGAGTCCTGGCACATTTAAATTTGCATATTGGGGCATTCATGGCTTCCCAGCCAGCCAATCATATCTGAGTCCTGGCACATTCAAATTTGCATATTGTTGCCTTCATGGCTTCCCAGCCAGCCAATCATATCTGAGTCCTGGCACATTCAAATTTGCATATTGGGACCTTCATGGCTTCTCAGCCAGCCAATCATATCTGAGTCCTGGCACATTCAAATTTGCATATTGTTGCCTTCATGGCTTCCCAGCCAGCCAATCATATCTGAGTCCTGGCACATTCAAATTTGCATATTGGGACCTTCATGGCTTCCCAGCCAGCCAATCATATCTGAGTCCTGGCACATTTAAATTTGCATATTGGGACCTTCGTGGCTTCTAAGCCCACCAATCATCTATGTCATATATCTCTAATATTTCATATTTTTATTTTAAATGGTCAGCATTTCAAGATTCCCCTATGTCTTCTGAATAAAATGGTCTAAGAATGACTGTTTTAGCCCCTACGGTTAGAAATTTATGGCTGTTTGTTTGAGGGGAATTCTCACTATGAGAAATAGACTGCAAAAATCCTGTCTCTCTCTGTGCTGCATGTGTAAAAGCCTGCACTTAGTGAACCAGTTTTGGCGGGAAAAAAGCACACAGCCTCTCTGATTGGTGGATTCAAATTGAGAAGCTCACAGCTGTTTGACTGACCTAGAAACATGCTGTTAACAGCCCCTGTTCACTTTCTGATGCTGCTGTCTGTCTGTCTGTCTGTCTGTCATTTAAATTCAATATATTTAGACTGGTTGACTGAATTTGATCCTGTGTGTGTCTCTCTGTGCATGTGTGTTTCCATATTTTTCCATATTTGTGATTGTGTGACTGTTATACTTTTTTTTGCTGATTTTTTTTTCATTTCACAATTACATTTGAGGGACCCTTAGCATGTTCAGGATTTTTCAGCTGTCCATTTTGCTTTTCCAATTTTTCTATTTAAGTTATTACTATTGTGCTAAGTCATAGCATTTCTGCTGCTTTTCAGTATTTGTGCTAAATATAGCATTTCTGCTAAATCATACTATTTCTGCTATTTCATAAGATTTGTGCTAAATATAGTGTTTCTGCTAAAAATAGTATTTCTGCCAAATATAGTATTTTTGATTAATTATAGTTTTTCTACCAAATCATAGTACAGTTTTACTGCTTTTTATATATTCTTCTAAGACAACCAATCATATCTGAGGCCTGGCACATTCAGATTTGCATATTGGGACCTTCATGGCTTCTAAGCCAACCAATTCTCTGGCTTCTGTCATATCATCTCATATCTCTATATTTCATATTTTTATTTTCAGTGGTCAGCATTTCAAGATTCCCCCATGTCTTCTGAATAAAATGGTCTAAGAATGACTGTTTTAGCCCCTACGGTTAGAAATTCATGGCTGTTTGTTTGAGGGGAATTCTCACTATGAGAAATAGACTGCAAAATCCTGTCTCTCTCTGTGCTGCATGTGTAAAAGCCTGCACTTGGTGCACCAGTTTTGGCGGGAAAAAGCACACAGCCTCTCTGATTGGTGGATTCAAATTTAGCAGCTCCCAGGCTTGCAAGACTGACCTAGAAACATGCTGTTAACAGCCCCTGTTCACTTGCTGCTGCTGCTGCTGCTGTGTGTGTGTGTGTGTGTGTGTGTGTGTGTGTGTGTGTGTGTGTGTGTGTGTGTGTGAGAGAGAGAGAGAGAGAGAGAGAGATACAGAGAGACCCTTTTTAGGGTAGCATCTCATGGTTGGATAAAAATGTAATATATTCAGACTGGTTGACTGGCATAGACCCTGCCTGTGTGTCTCTCTCTGTACATTTGTGTATCTATATTTGATTTCTTATGTATCTGTTGACTGTTCTTATTTGTTTTTCTTCTAAATGTATTTTTGTTTTATTTTTTCACAGGTGAATAACAAATAGTTTTCAGCGAACTTAACCATGTTCCTTTTATTCAGCTTGTCATTTTACCTTTCCAATATTTTCACTTAAGTTATTACTATTCTGCTCAATCATAGTATCTCTTCTAAATCATTGTTATTAAGCTATATTGTAGGATTTCTGCTAAATCATAGTATTTCTACTGTATTATATTTTTCTTTCTAAATATAGCATTTCTGCTATAGAATAGTATTTCTGCTATGTTATAATATTTGTGCTAAACTGGAGTATTTTTGTTAAAACATAGTATTCATATAAAATAAAAATATTCATAGTATATTACAGTGTCTCTGGTAAATCACAGCATTTCTGCTATGTTGTACTGTTTTTCTAAATCATAGTATTTCTGTAATGTTTAAGAATGTCTGGCTAAATATATTCTTTCTGTTATCTTATACAATTTCTCCTAAATTCTTGTATTTTTGAGAAGTTATCGTGTTTCTGGTAAGTTACAATATTTCTGCTAAGTTCTGCTATGCTATTGTATTTCTGCCAAGCATTATGTTTCCTCTAAGATATTGCAGTTCTGCTAAGTCACTACATTTTAGCAAAGTTCCTTTGCTTCTGCAAAGTTTTTACAATTTCTGCAACTTTTCAGCTTTTTCAGCTAGTTTCAGCTGACAGCTTCAGCTTCCAGCATCCACACTGCATTTTCGCAGGAAATGCAAATTTTTCTAGTTCTTTATTATTCTTCATCTTCAAGTTGCTTCCGTGCGTTTTTTTTTGGCCTTTAACTAGTTCCACAATTTTTGTGCTATTTTCACCGCTCAAATTTCACAATATTTTGCTATTTCTGCTCTTTCCGGCTATGACTTTTGGTATTTTATACTCTTATACTTTTTAAAATATTACGTTTTTTCCTTTAATTTGTCCCATTGAAATGAATGGGAAACTTCCATAATTCTGCTAAAACTTGCTTGTTTTTTGAAACTTAACTACTTTTTCCTACTTTCACGTAGAACTACCATTCAAACTTTAAAATGTTCTCAAATTATTGGGCTATTCCTGTCTGATTCAGCTTTTTCATATCTGTTACTGTTTTCATCTTATCCTCTTTAAGTTTTGAGTTTCATCTTTGTGATTTTTCACAAAATACATGTGTTGTTATGGTTGCTATGCAGTTGGTTCTGTGTGAGCCACTGTACCTTTTCATAATTTTCTTTTATGTCCGAACAACTTCTTGCTACTTGCTCAATTTTCACTTAACTTCCACAAATTATACATCAAAACGTAGGTATTTTTGCTGGCTGTCAGAAAATGGCACTATCATTGTTGTGGGATTCACAGAATTTTGGCAAATCTCCTCAGAGCAACACAAAGTCTCAAAAATCCCCATAGAAAGTCAATGGAGAGTTCGTTTAAAATCACCGCTTGATTTCTGTAATGAGAGGCATTTTCGAATCATCATATCTCCCGAACGAAGCGAAGTTAAGACATGAGGCTTGTGCCAATATATCTTCAGACACTCCTGACGCTCACAATTCAAGAATTTTTTTCTCATCTATTACCATTTGGCCATGAATTGGGTTTGTTTGAGGGTAGGAAATTTGTCCCTCACTCAGATTTCTTCAGATTTCAAACTCTGGAAATGAGGCACTTTTTTCTCTCATCATATCTTTTGATGGATTTCCACAGAGACCTGAAAATTTCCATGACTGTTCACCAAAGCCTGCTGTCTCTTACGGTGAAAGAATGATATCGATACTCCACATAGATTTAGAGTTAGAAAGCGTTGTTTGAGGGCAAGTCAAGGCAGTTTTCGCTTGCCTCTACTCAGTTATGGTGCATTAGAAGTCAAATATCTTTAATAATTCATATTTTAATGATAAATTGTCAACACTTTAAGATTCCCCATCTCTTCTGAACAAAACGGTGTAAGAATGACTGTTCTAGCCCCTACGGTTAGGAAATTATGGCCATTTGTTTGAGAGGAATCCTCACTATGAGAAATTCACTGCAGAAATCCTGTCTCTGTGCTCTGTGTGTGTAAAACGGCTGCACCTGTTTTGGCGGGAAAAAGTACACAGCCTCTCTGATTGGTGGATTCAAATTTAGCAGCTCCCAGGCTGCTTGACTGACCTAGAAACTTGATTTTCTCTCCCTGTGTGTGTGTGTGTGTGTGTGTGTGTGTGTGTGTGTGTGTGTGTGAGAGAGAGAGAGAGAGAGAGAGAGAGAGAGAGGGCGAGAGAGAGTTTTTATGGGAGCATCTTATTGTATGATTTAAATTCAATATATTTAGACTGGTTGACTGAATTTGATCCTGTGTGTGTCTCTCTGTGCTTGTGGGACTTTTTGCAGCTGTCCATTTTGCTTTTCCAATTTTTCTATTTAAGTTATTACTATTGTGCTAAGTCATAGCATTTGTGCTGCTTTTCAGTATTTGTGCTAAATACAGCATTTCTGCTAAATCATACTATTTCTGCTATTTTATAAGATTTGTGCTAAATACAGCATTTGTGCTAAATCATACTATTTCTGCTATTTTATAGGATTTGTACTTAATATAATATTTCTGCTTAATTATAGTATTTCTGCCATTTTATAGTATTTGTGCTAAAACATAGTATTTCTACTAAATGCAGTATTTCTGGGTAATCATTGTATTTCTATATATTTCTGCCAGGTCCCCAGGGATTCAGTCCTAATATTCAAATTTACATATCAGGACCTGGACGGCTTCCCAGCCAGCCAATCATATCTGAGTCCTGGCACATTCAAATTTGCATATTGGGACCTTCATGGCTTCTCAGCCAGCCAATCATATCTGAGTCCTGGCACATTTAAATTTGCATATTGGGGCATTCATGGCTTCCCAGCCAGCCAATCATATCTGAGTCCTGGCACATTCAAATTTGCATATTGTTGCCTTCATGGCTTCCCAGCCAGCCAATCATATCTGAGTCCTGGCACATTCAAATTTGCATATTGGGACCTTCATGGCTTCTCAGCCAGCCAATCATATCTGAGTCCTGGCACATTCAAATTTGCATATTGTTGCCTTCATGGCTTCCCAGCCAGCCAATCATATCTGAGTCCTGGCACATTCAAATTTGCATATTGGGACCTTCATGGCTTCCCAGCCAGCCAATCATATCTGAGTCCTGGCACATTTAAATTTGCATATTGGGACCTTCGTGGCTTCTAAGCCCACCAATCATCTATGTCATATATCTCTAATATTTCATATTTTTATTTTAAATGGTCAGCATTTCAAGATTCCCCTATGTCTTCTGAATAAAATGGTCTAAGAATGACTGTTTTAGCCCCTACGGTTAGAAATTTATGGCTGTTTGTTTGAGGGGAATTCTCACTATGAGAAATAGACTGCAAAAATCCTGTCTCTCTCTGTGCTGCATGTGTAAAAGCCTGCACTTAGTGAACCAGTTTTGGCGGAAAAAGCACACAGCCTCTCTGATTGGTGGATTCAAATTGAGAAGCTCACAGCTGTTTGACTGACCTAGAAACATGCTGTTAACAGCCCCTGTTCACTTTCTGATGCTGCTGTCTGTCTGTCTGTCTGTCTGTCATTTAAATTCAATATATTTAGACTGGTTGACTGAATTTGATCCTGTGTGTGTCTCTCTGTGCATGTGTGTTTCCATATTTTCCATATTTGTGATTGTGTGACTGTTATACTTTTTTTTTGCTGATTTTTTTTTCATTTCACAATTACATTTGAGGACCCTTAGCATGTTCAGGATTTTTCAGCTGTCCATTTTGCTTTTCCAATTTTTCTATTTAAGTTATTACTATTGTGCTAAGTCATAGCATTTCTGCTGCTTTTCAGTATTTGTGCTAAATATAGCATTTCTGCTAAATCATACTATTTCTGCTATTTCATAAGATTTGTGCTAAATATAGTGTTTCTGCTAAAAATAGTATTTCTGCCAAATATAGTATTTTGATTAATTATAGTTTTTCTACCAAATCATAGTACAGTTTTACTGCTTTTTATATGGCTTCTAAGACAACCAATCATATCTGAGGCCTGGCACATTCAGATTTGCATATTGGGACCTTCATGGCTTCTAAGCCAACCAATTCTCTATGTCATATATCTCTAATATTTCATATTTTTATTTTCAGTGGTCAGCATTTCAAGATTCCCCTATGTCTTCTGAATAAAATGGTCTAAGAATGACTGTTTTAGCCCCTACGGTTAGAAATTCATGGCTGTTTGTTTGAGGGGAATTCTCACTATGAGAAATAGACTGCAAAATCCTGTCTCTCTCTGTGCTGCATGTGTAAAAGCCTGCACTTGGTGCACCAGTTTTGGCGGGAAAAAGCACACAGCCTCTCTGATTGGTGGATTCAAATTTAGCAGCTCCCAGGCTTGCAAGACTGACCTAGAAACATGCTGTTAACAGCCCCTGTTCACTTGCTGCTGCTGCTGCTGCTGTGTGTGTGTGTGTGTGTGTGTGTGTGTGTGTGTGTGTGTGTGTGTGTGTGTGTGAGAGAGAGAGAGAGAGAGAGAGAGAGAGAAAGACCCTTTTTAGGGTAGCATCTCATGGTTGGATAAAAATGTAATATATTCAGACTGGTTGACTGGCATAGACCCTGCCTGTGTGTCTCTCTCTGTACATTTGTGTATCTATATTTGATTTCTTATGTATCTGTTGACTGTTCTTATTTGTTTTTCTTCTAAATGTATTTTTGTTTTATTTTTTCACAGGTGAATAACAAATAGTTTTCAGCGAACTTAACCATGTTCCTTTTATTCAGCTTGTCATTTTACCTTTCCAATATTTTCACTTAAGTTATTACTATTCTGCTCAATCATAGTATCTCTTCTAAATCATTGTTATTAAGCTATATTGTAGGATTTCTGCTAAATCATAGTATTTCTACTGTATTATATTTTTCTTTCTAAATATAGCATTTCTGCTATAGAATAGTATTTCTGCTATGTTATAATATTTGTGCTAAACTGGAGTATTTTTGTTAAAACATAGTATTCATATAAAATAAAATATTCATAGTATATTACAGTGTCTCTGGTAAATCACAGCATTTCTGCTATGTTGTACTGTTTTTCTAAATCATAGTATTTCTGTAATGTTTAAGAATGTCTGGCTAAATATATTCTTTCTGTTATCTTATACAATTTCTCCTAAATTCTTGTATTTTTGAGAAGTTATCGTGTTTCTGGTAAGTTACAATATTTCTGCTAAGTTCTGCTATGCTATTGTATTTCTGCCAAGCATTATGTTTCCTCTAAGATATTGCAGTTCTGCTAAGTCACTACATTTTAGCAAAGTTCCTTTGCTTCTGCAAAGTTTTACAATTTCTGCAACTTTTCAGCTTTTTCAGCTAGTTTCAGCTGACAGCTTCAGCTTTCCAGCATCCACACTGCATTTTCGCAGGAAATGCAAATTTTCTAGTTCTTTATTATTCTTCATCTTCAAGTTGCTTCCGTTACGCTTTTTTTGGCCTTTAACTAGTTCCACAATTTTTGTGCTATTTTCACCGCTCAAATTTCACAATATTTTGCTATTTCTGCTCTTTCCGCTATGACTTTTGGTATTTTATACTCTTATACTTTTTAAAATATTACGTTTTTTTCCTTTAATTTGTCCCATTGAAATGAATGGGAAACTTCCGCAATTCTGCTAAAACTTGCTTGTTTTTGAAACTTAACTACTTTTTCCTACTTTCACGTAGAACTACCATTCAAACTTTAAAATGTTCTCAAATTATTGGGCTATTCCTGTCTGATTCAGCTTTTTCATATCTGTTACTGTTTTCATCTTATCCCTCTTTAAGTTTTGAGTTTCATCTTTGTGATTTTCACAAAATACATGTGTTGTTATGGTTGCTATGCAGTTGGTTCTGTGTGAGCCACTGTACCTTTCGCAATTTTCTCTTTATGTCCGAACAACTTCTTGCTACTCGCTCAATTTTCACTTAACTTCCACAAATTATACATCAAAACGTAGGTATTTTTGCTGGCTGTCAGAAAATGGCACTATCATTGTTGTGGGATTTACAGAATTTTGGCAAATCTCCTCAGAGCAACACAAAGTCTCAAAAATCCCCATAGAAAGTCAATGGAGAGTTCGTTTAAAATCACCGCTTGATTTCTGTAATGAGAGGCATTTTCGAATCATCATATCTCCCGAACGAAGCGAAGTTAAGACATGAGGCTTGTGCCAATATATCTTCAGACACTCCTGACGCTCACAATTCAAGAATTTTTTCTCATCTATTACCATTTGGCCATGAATTGGGTTTGTTTGAGGGTAGGAAATTTGTCCTCGCTCAGATTTCTTCAGATTTCAAACTCTGGAAATGAGGCACTTTTTTCTCTCATCATATCTTTTTGATGGATTTCCACAGAGACCTGAAAATTTCCATGACTGTTCACCAAAGCCTGCTGTCTCTTACGGTGAAAGAATGATATCGATACTCCACATAGATTTAGAGTTAGAAAGCGTTGTTTGAGGGCAAGTCAAGGCAGTTTTCGCTTGCCTCTACTCAGTTATGGTGCATTAGAAGTCAAATATCTTTAATAATTCATATTTTAATGATAAATTGTCAACACTTTAAGATTCCCCGATCTCTTCTGAACAAAACGGTGTAAGAATGACCGTTCTAGCCCCTACGGTTAGGAAATTATGGCCATTTGTTTGAGAGGAATCCTCACTATGAGAAATTCACTGCAGAAATCCTGTCTCTGTGCTCTGTGTGTAAAACGGCTGCACCTGTTTTGGCGGGAAAAAGTACACAGCCTCTCTGATTGGTGGATTCAAATTTAGCAGCTCCCAGGCTGCTTGACTGACCTAGAAACTTGATTTTCTCTCCTGTGTGTGTGTGTGTGTGTGTGTGTGTGTGTGTGTGTGTGTGTGTGTGAGAGAGAGAGAGAGAGAGAGAGAGGCGAGAGAGAGAGAGTTTTATGGGAGCATCTTATTGTATGATTTAAATTCAATATATTTAGACTGGTTGACTGAATTTGATCCTGTGTGTGTCTCTCTGTGCTTGTGGGACTTTTTGCAGCTGTCCATTTTGCTTTTCCAATTTTTCTATTTAAGTTATTACTATTGTGCTAAGTCATAGCATTTGTGCTGCTTTTCAGTATTTGTGCTAAATACAGCATTTCTGCTAAATCATACTATTTCTGCTATTTTATAAGATTTGTGCTAAATACAGCATTTGTGCTAAATCATACTATTTCTGCTATTTTATAGGATTTGTACTTAATATAATATTTCTGCTTAATTATAGTATTTCTGCCATTTTATAGTATTTGTGCTAAAACATAGTATTTCTACTAAATGCAGTATTTCTGGGTAATCATTGTATTTCTATATATTTCTGCCAGGTCCCCAGGGATTCAGTCCTAATATTCAAATTTACATATCAGGACCTGACGGCTTCCCAGCCAGCCAATCATATCTGAGTCCTGGCACATTCAAATTTGCATATTGGGACCTTCATGGCTTCTCTCAGCCAGCCAATCATATCTGAGTCCTGGCACATTTAAATTTGCATATTAGCATTCATGGCTTCCCAGCCAGCCAATCATATCTGAGTCCTGGCACATTCAAATTTGCATATTGTTGCCTTCATGGCTTCCCAGCCAGCCAATCATATCTGAGTCCTGGCACATTCAAATTTGCATATTGGGACCTTCATGGCTTCTCAGCCAGCCAATCATATCTGAGTCCTGGCACATTCAAATTTGCATATTGTTGCCTTCATGGCTTCCCAGCCAGCCAATCATATCTGAGTCCTGGCACATTCAAATTTGCATATTGGGACCTTCATGGCTTCCCAGCCAGCCAATCATATCTGAGTCCTGGCACATTTAAATTTGCATATTGGGACCTTCGTGGCTTCTAAGCCCACCAATCATCTATGTCATATATCTCTAATATTTCATATTTTTATTTTAAATGGTCAGCATTTCAAGATTCCCCTATGTCTTCTGAATAAAATGGTCTAAGAATGACTGTTTTAGCCCCTCACGGTTAGAAATTTATGGCTGTTTGTTTGAGGGAATTCTCACTATGAGAAATAGACTGCAAAATCCTGTCTCTCTCTGTGCTGCATGTGTAAAAGCCTGCACTTAGTGAACCAGTTTTGGCGGGAAAAGCACACAGCCTCTCTGATTGGTGGATTCAAATTGAGAAGCTCACAGCTGTTTGACTGACCTAGAAACATGCTGTTAACAGCCCCTGTTCACTTTCTGATGCTGCTGTCTGTCTGTCTGTCTGTCTGTCATTTAAATTCAATATATTTAGACTGGTTGACTGAATTTGATCCTGTGTGTGTCTCTCTGTGCATGTGTGTTTCCATATTTTTCCATATTTGTGATTGTGTGACTGTTATACTTTTTTTTGCTGATTTTTTTTCATTTCACAATTACATTTGAGGGACCCTTAGCATGTTCAGGATTTTTCAGCTGTCCATTTTGCTTTTCCAATTTTTCTATTTAAGTTATTACTATTGTGCTAAGTCATAGCATTTCTGCTGCTTTTCAGTATTTGTGCTAAATATAGCATTTCTGCTAAATCATACTATTTCTGCTATTTCATAAGATTTGTGCTAAATATAGTGTTTCTGCTAAAAATAGTATTTCTGCCAAATATAGTATTTTTGATTAATTATAGTTTTTCTACCAAATCATAGTACAGTTTTACTGCTTTTATATGGCTTCTAAGACAACCAATCATATCTGAGGCCTGGCACATTCAGATTTGCATATTGGGACCTTCATGGCTTCTAAGCCAACCAATTCTCTATGTCATATATCTCTAATATTTCATATTTTTATTTTCAGTGGTCAGCATTTCAAGATTCCCCTATGTCTTCTGAATAAAATGGTCTAAGAATGACTGTTTTAGCCCCTCTGATTAGAAATTCATGGCTGTTTGTTTGAGGGGAATTCTCACTATGAGAAATAGACTGCAAAATCCTGTCTCTCTCTGTGCTGCATGTGTAAAGCCTGCACTTGGTGCACCAGTTTTGGCGGGAAAAAGCACACAGCCTCTGATTGGTGGATTCAAATTTAGCAGCTCCCAGGCTTGCAAGACTGACCTAGAAACATGCTGTTAACAGCCCCTGTTCACTTGCTGCTGCTGCTGCTGCTGTGTGTGTGTGTGTGTGTGTGTGTGTGTGTGTGTGTGTGTGTGTGTGTGAGAGAGAGAGAGAGAGAGAGAGATACACAGAAAGACCCTTTTTAGGGTAGCATCTCATGGTTGGATAAAATGTAATATATTCAGACTGGTTGACTGGCATAGACCCTGCCTGTGTGTCTCTCTCTGTACATTTGTGTATCTATATTTGATTTCTTATGTATCTGTTGACTGTTCTTATTTGTTTTTCTTCTAAATGTATTTTTGTTTTATTTTTTCACAGGTGAATAACAAATAGTTTTCAGCTTAACTTAACCATGTTCCTTTTATTCAGCTTGTCATTTTACCTTTCCAATATTTTCACTTAAGTTATTACTATTCTGCTCAATCATAGTATCTCTTCTAAATCATTGTTATTAAGCTATATTGTAGGATTTCTGCTAAATCATAGTATTTCTACTGTATTATATTTTTCTTTCTAAATATAGCATTTCTGCTATAGAATAGTATTTCTGCTATGTTATAATATTTGTGCTAAACTGGAGTATTTTTGTTAAAACATAGTATTCATATAAAATAAAAATATTCATAGTATATTACAGTGTCTCTGGTAAATCACAGCATTTCTGCTATGTTGTACTGTTTTTCTAAATCATAGTATTTCTGTAATGTTTAAGAATGTCTGGCTAAATATATTCTTTCTGTTATCTTATACAATTTCTCCTAAATTCTTGTATTTTTGAGAAGTTATCGTGTTTCTGGTAAGTTACAATATTTCTGCTAAGTTCTGCTATGCTATTGTATTTCTGCCAAGCATTATGTTTCCTCTAAGATATTGCAGTTCTGCTAAGTCACTACATTTTAGCAAAGTTCCTTTGCTTCTGCAAAGTTTTTACAATTTCTGCAACTTTTCAGCTTTTTCAGCTAGTTTCAGCTGACAGCTTCAGCGTTCCAGCATCCACACTGCATTTTCGCAGGAAATGCAAATTTTCTAGTTCTTTATTATTCTTCATCTTCAAGTTGCTTCCGTGACGCTTTTTGGCCTTTAACTAGTTCCACAATTTTTGTGCTATTTTCACCGCTCAAATTTCACAATATTTTGCTATTTCTGCTCTTTCCGCTATGACTTTTGGTATTTTATACTCTTATACTTTTTAAAATATTACGTTTTTTTCCTTTAATTTGTCCCATTGAAATGAATGGGAAACTTCCGCAATTCTGCTAAAACTTGCTTGTTTTTGAAACTTAACTACTTTTTCCTACTTTCACGTAGAACTACCATTCAAACTTTAAAATGTTCTCAAATTATTGGGCTATTCCTGTCTGATTCAGCTTTTTCATATCTGTTACTGTTTTCATCTTATCCCTCTTTAAGTTTTGAGTTTCATCTTTGTGATTTTTCACAAAATACATGTGTTGTTATGGTTGCTATGCAGTTGGTTCTGTGTGAGCCACTGTACCTTTCGCAATTTTCTCTTTATGTCCGAACAACTTCTTGCTACTCGCTCAATTTTCACTTAACTTCCACAAATTATACATCAAAACGTAGGTATTTTTGCTGGCTGTCAGAAAATGGCACTATCATTGTTGTGGGATTCACAGAATTTTGGCAAATCTCCTCAGAGCAACACAAAGTCTCAAAATCCCCATAGAAAGTCAATGGAGAGTTCGTTTAAAATCACCGCTTGATTTCTGTAATGAGAGGCATTTTCGAATCATCATATCTCCTTAACGAAGCGGTTAAGACATGAGGCTTGTGCCAATATATCTTCAGACACTCCTGACGCTCACAATTCAAGAATTTTTTTCTCATCTATTACCATTTGGCCATGAATTGGGTTGTTTGAGGGTAGGAAATTTGTCCTCACTCAGATTTCTTCAGATTTCAAACTCTGGAATGAGGCACTTTTTTCTCTCATCATATCTTTTTGATGGATTTCCACAGAGACCTGAAAATTTCCATGACTGTTCACCAAAGCCTGCTGTCTCTTACGGTGAAAGAATGATATCGATACTCCACATAGATTTAGAGTTAGAAAGCGTTGTTTGAGGGCAAGTCAAGGCAGTTTTCGCTTGCCTCTACTCAGTTATGGTGCATTAGAAGTCAAATATCTTTAATAATTCATATTTTAATGATAAATTGTCAACACTTTAAGATTCCCCATCTCTTCTGAACAAAACGGTGTAAGAATGACTGTTCTAGCCCCTACGGTTAGGAAATTATGGCCATTTGTTTGAGAGGAATCCTCACTATGAGAAATTCACTGCAGAAATCCTGTCTCTGTGCTCTGTGTGTGTAAAAAACGGCTGCACCTGTTTTGGCGGGAAAAAGTACACAGCCTCTCTGATTGGTGGATTCAAATTTAGCAGCTCCCAGGCTGCTTGACTGACCTAGAAACTTGATTTTCTCTCCTGTGTGTGTGTGTGTGTGTGTGTGTGTGTGTGTGTGTGTGTGTGTGAGAGAGAGAGAGAGAGAGAGAGAGAGAGGAGAGAGAGAGAGTTTTATGGGAGCATCTTATTGTATGATTTAAATTCAATATATTTAGACTGGTTGACTGAATTTGATCCTGTGTGTGTCTCTGTGCTTGTGGGACTTTTTGCAGCTGTCCATTTTGCTTTTCCAATTTTTCTATTTAAGTTATTACTATTGTGCTAAGTCATAGCATTTGTGCTGCTTTTCAGTATTTGTGCTAAATACAGCATTTCTGCTAAATCATACTATTTCTGCTATTTTATAAGATTTGTGCTAAATACAGCATTTGTGCTAAATCATACTATTTCTGCTATTTTATAGGATTTGTACTTAATATAATATTTCTGCTTAATTATAGTATTTCTGCCATTTTATAGTATTGTGCTAAAACATAGTATTTCTACTAAATGCAGTATTTCTGGGTAATCATTGTATTTCTATATATTTCTGCCAGGTCCCAGGGATTCAGTCCTAATATTCAAATTTACATATCAGGACCTGACGGCTTCCCAGCCAGCCAATCATATCTGAGTCCTGGCACATTCAAATTTGCATATTGGGACCTTCATGGCTTCTCAGCCAGCCAATCATATCTGAGTCCTGGCACATTTAAATTTGCATATTGGGGCATTCATGGCTTCCCAGCCAGCCAATCATATCTGAGTCCTGGCACATTCAAATTTGCATATTGTTGCCTTCATGGCTTCCCAGCCAGCCAATCATATCTGAGTCCTGGCACATTCAAATTTGCATATTGGGACCTTCATGGCTTCTCAGCCAGCCAATCATATCTGAGTCCTGGCACATTCAAATTTGCATATTGTTGCCTTCATGGCTTCCCAGCCAGCCAATCATATCTGAGTCCTGGCACATTCAAATTTGCATATTGGGACCTTCATGGCTTCCCAGCCAGCCAATCATATCTGAGTCCTGGCACATTTAAATTTGCATATTGGGACCTTCGTGGCTTCTAAGCCCACCAATCATCTATGTCATATATCTCTAATATTTCATATTTTTATTTTAAATGGTCAGCATTTCAAGATTCCCCTATGTCTTCTGAATAAAATGGTCTAAGAATGACTGTTTTAGCCCCTCACGGTTAGAAATTTATGGCTGTTTGTTTGAGGGGAATTCTCACTATGAGAAATAGACTGCAAAATCCTGTCTCTCTCTGTGCTGCATGTGTAAAAGCCTGCACTTAGTGAACCAGTTTTGGCGGGAAAAAGCACACAGCCTCTCTGATTGGTGGATTCAAATTGAGAAGCTCACAGCTGTTTGACTGACCTAGAAACATGCTGTTAACAGCCCCTGTTCACTTTCTGATGCTGCTGTCTGTCTGTCTGTCTGTCTGTCTGTCATTTAAATTCAATATATTTAGACTGGTTGACTGAATTTGATCCTGTGTGTGTCTCTCTGTGCATGTGTGTTTCCATATTTTTCCATATTTGTGATTGTGTGACTGTTATACTTTTTTTTTGCTGATTTTTTTTTCATTTCACAATTACATTTGAGGGACCCTTAGCATGTTCAGGATTTTTTTCAGCTGTCCATTTTGCTTTTCCAATTTTTCTATTTAAGTTATTACTATTGTGCTAAGTCATAGCATTTCTGCTGCTTTTCAGTATTTGTGCTAAATATAGCATTTCTGCTAAATCATACTATTTCTGCTATTTCATAAGATTTGTGCTAAATATAGTGTTTCTGCTAAAAATAGTATTTCTGCCAAATATAGTATTTTTGATTAATTATAGTTTTCTACCAAATCATAGTACAGTTTTACTGCTTTTATATGGCTTCTAAGACAACCAATCATATCTGAGGCCTGGCACATTCAGATTTGCATATTGGGACCTTCATGGCTTCTAAGCCAACCAATTCTCTATGTCATATATCTCTAATATTTCATATTTTTATTTTCAGTGGTCAGCATTTCAAGATTCCCCCATGTCTTCTGAATAAAATGGTCTAAGAATGACTGTTTTAGCCCCTACGGTTAGAAATTCATGGCTGTTTGTTTGAGGGGAATTCTCACTATGAGAAATAGACTGCAAAAATCCTGTCTCTCTCTGTGCTGCATGTGTAAAAGCCTGCACTTGGTGCACCAGTTTTGGCGGGAAAAAGCACACAGCCTCTCTGATTGGTGGATTCAAATTTAGCAGCTCCCAGGCTTGCAAGACTGACCTAGAAACATGCTGTTAACAGCCCCTGTTCACTTGCTGCTGCTGCTGCTGCTGTGTGTGTGTGTGTGTGTGTGTGTGTGTGTGTGTGTGTGTGTGTGTGTGTGAGAGAGAGAGAGAGAGAGAGAGAGAGATACACAGAAAGACCCTTTTAGGGTAGCATCTCATGGTTGGATAAAATGTAATATATTCAGACTGGTTGACTGGCATAGACCCTGCCTGTGTGTCTCTCTCTGTACATTTGTGTATCTATATTTGATTTCTTATGTATCTGTTGACTGTTCTTATTTGTTTTTCTTCTAAATGTATTTTTGTTTTATTTTTTTTCACAGGTGAATAACAAATAGTTTTCAGCTTAACTTAACCATGTTCCTTTTATTCAGCTTGTCATTTTACCTTTCCAATATTTTCACTTAAGTTATTACTATTCTGCTCAATCATAGTATCTCTTCTAAATCATTGTTATTAAGCTATATTGTAGGATTTCTGCTAAATCATAGTATTTCTACTGTATTATATTTTTCTTTCTAAATATAGCATTTCTGCTATAGAATAGTATTTCTGCTATGTTATAATATTTGTGCTAAACTGGAGTATTTTTGTTAAAACATAGTATTCATATAAAATAAAATATTCATAGTATATTACAGTGTCTCTGGTAAATCACAGCATTTCTGCTATGTTGTACTGTTTTCTAAATCATAGTATTTCTGTAATGTTTAAGAATGTCTGGCTAAATATATTCTTTCTGTTATCTTATACAATTTCTCCTAAATTCTTGTATTTTTGAGAAGTTATCGTGTTTCTGGTAAGTTACAATATTTCTGCCATCTCGGATCAGGAATGGTATGACTTTTGGTATGTTTATAGCTATTAATAGCTTTTTGGGCAATAACCAACCATTTTAGAAGAAAAATTTTCCATAACGTATCGCTACAAAGCCGTTCATGCAAATAGGGTTACGGATATGTTAGATCATTTCACAGTGCTGGAGCTGGACTAGTATGTGCATACAGCTTTTTGGTGTTTATGACTCTTTATAGTTTGAAATATTTAGATTTGAAAATTTAGCCAATTATCCATAGAAACAGACTTATGGGTGGGTTGGCATAGTTCATAGTGGTATACCGGGAGTAGTACTGTGGGCTTGAAAATCTGTATGCTGTACAGAATGCAAAACTCATATCCTATAGCAGCATAGCAGGCACACTGCCGAAAGTTAAAACAATGGCGGAGTCTCTATCTAGTTTTTATATGTCTTTTATCTGTGAGCTTGAAATACAAATACACTTTTTAAGATATTTCAGGCGAGTTTGTAGTGTAAACTTCAAATATCTTACCTGCTTTATCAAGCGGTTGATCCCATATGTGTGCAAATACTACCCCTTAAGGTTATGACTATGATAGCTGGCTATTAGCTACGCCCGCTTAGCTTAAAATAGCTAGCGCCCCTCTGCTGAAAAGTTTTGACAATAGGCTTGGCTGATATGTGAGGTGGCTAAAATTTGCTGAGCTCGCCTGTATCGTACGCAATATCTGTGTATGACTTTTATAGCTTTGAAACATGGATTTTCGTGTTACTATAGGGCCGAAGGATATCGCTCGGGAGAAATAACTGAGCTGTTTGGTGCGGAGCTAGGAACAGAGGGCAGCTATCCACCGTTGGTGTGACTAGAAATATGCCCGCGAAGTCTAGACATAAAAGTTTACAGGCCATGAAACCCATATCCCACACCATAATCGTCTGCAAGCCTACAACGCGGAGGTCAATCGTGGATCAGGGAAAGCCTTTTATTAGGAGCGAGGTCACTGAATTTCAGGTTTAAGATAGTTTCAGTGCGAGGCACCTATTTGGGTCAGATATAAATATCTGCTCGTTTAGGTGTAGACATCCCATATTAGCAACAGTTCTCTCTTATTTGTTGCTGATAGTCGGTTAGTTAGCTAGGCTGATACCAATAGTTTATTAGCTAGCGCTGCTATGCTACCCTTCGTGAAAAACCACCCAGGCTTGGCTGATAGAGGTGGCTAAACTTTGTTTAATCGCCCGATCGATTTCCGGGCAGGGTCTGTGTCTTAGCTGGAGTTATTTCTTCGCTCATATATGGGCCGGCAAGATGCTTGGTCGATGTGGAAAAATAACTGAGGTTGTTTGGTGGTGGAGCTACAACAGAGGGCAGCTATCCAATCGGTGTGATAGAAAGCGAGCATGCCGCCAACGAGATACATGGCGGTAAGGAGTTATCGCCGGGCGAACGGCGTTTATAACGCGGTGGTCAATTCGTGATCAGAACCGGACTTATTTTTTCGCCATATGGGCCGATGAGCTGGAAACCTAAGGCAGGAGCGTGATGAACTGAATTTCGGGTGTAAGTTGCGAACTGCACTCTATTTGGGTCAGATATAAACCGAGTTTAGGAGTAGTTGTTTTCATTGTGCTGACTTTTACAATCAGACCAAGCGGCTAGCTAGCTAGCACGACAGAGTTTATATACAGCTGTGTTGCCATGTTACTGACATTGGACTTTATTTTATTCATAATGGTTAGTTCAGAGTTGCTGCAGACAAACGGAATCGCGCCCACATTCAGAGAAAATATTATGATTTGTTCTGTGGTTAAGCCCCCCGTCATTCTCTCGCCTTGTTGCAATCATGCTGAAACTGATCAACGATTGGCTTTCTCGCTTGTTGTTTATCGCGCTAAACAACAGCAGCATCGCGGCTTGACTTCAGCTGAAGTTGTTAGAATTATTTGATTTGAATTCTCTTCAGTATCAGCTGATGTTTGCTGCAGCCACAGCTGTAAAAAAGGCTGGTCTAAACCAGGAGATGTCTTACTGAATCATCAGAGTTTTGAACAGGTGATGGAGAAAACAGGTTTACCCTTTAGGTGACATAATGAATTAAGAATTATGAATAGAATAGAATGCCTTTATTGTTTACTACATACAGGTGTACAAATGAGATACAGAGCATCTCCTACTCAGTGTAAACATGTGAAAGGGGACAGTTCTGCAGCCGCTCTTTATACATATGGACAGTATTAAAATTATGGCAAGAAGATGGGTATATATATACATATATATATAAACATGTACAATGTTCTCAATGTCGTGAAGTAATATTGTAATAAAAATGTTTTTTGTAAAGTAGTAACAGTTGAGTTATTGCAATATGGAATTGGTATAAATAGTGTTATGTATATACAGTTATTGCACATAGAATTGGTATATATAGTGGTGGTCCATAGGAGGAAGTGGGAAGTGGGGCTAAGTATATCATGTGCATGTGAGTTCAGGGTGGTTATCGCTTTGGGGAAGAAACAAATCAGCTACACCAGTCTGTGGGTTTTTGTGTTGATGCAAAAGCCTGCCAGCGCCTTCCCTGAGGGAAGCAGGCTGAACATGTTGCAGCAAACCAGGGTGGGAGCTGTCCAGAGATAATGTTTGCTGCTTCCTGCTGAGGCAGCGGGAGGAATAAATGTCCAACAGGGAGGGGGAGAGGGCAGCCGATGATCTTTTTGTGCGTCTTGACCACACCTCTGAAGCCTCACACTATTCGCTTTGATGCAGCTGCCGACCACACCGTGATGCAGTAGGTTAGCAGGCTCTCAATGGACGAGCGGTAGAAGGTCACAGGCAGGTTGAGTTCAGCTTGAACTTTCCTGAGGACTCTCAGGCAGCCGCTGTTGGGCCTTTCTTGATGACCGGCTGAGATGCTTTCTCGCTCCAGGAGATGTCAGAGATGATGAGGACACCAAGGAACCGGGAGAGGTGGACCTCTCTCCACACACTGCCAAGCATGTAGAGGGGGGCTAAGTCGGTGTTGTGTCTCCTGAAGTCGAGCACGATGAGCATCTTTTGGTTTTCTTAGTGTTCAGTGTTGTGGTTGTTTTCTGAACACCCATGCTGCCAACTTCAGGACTTCCTCTGTACCTGCCTTGCTGTCTTTGAGATGAGTCCGACTACCGTGGTGTCATCAGCAAACTTGATGATGAGAGTGTTGTTGTGGGTCGGACTGCAATCGTGGGTCTGAGAGAATACAGGAGGGGCTCTGCACACAGCCCTGTGGGGAGCCGGTGCTCAGTGGAAGTAGTGGAGGAGAGATGAGGGCCGAGTCTCACATGTCTGGGGCTGGGTTTGTGAGGAAATCCTTTATCCAGGCACATGAATGAGTTGAAGGGAAGTTATGAACTGTTTCTGAGAGAGACAAATAAACACCAAGCTCCTTTTTTGTGTAGCTGACAGCTGGTAAGCACTGCAGGTCGGCTCTAGCACAGCTTTTGCCAGGGGCCAGGTAGGGCATTAACAGAGAAAGGTGGACACAAGGATATACTTTTCTTACCTGGCTATAAACTATTTAGCTTTTGCATTAAATAGTTATTCGAAGGCTTACAACCAAAGCTTGGAGTATAATAACACACAAGATTGGCTGTAGACCATTGTTCATCATTCAGAACACTGCAAAAAATAACAAAAACAAAAGTGAATGCAAACCGCATAACTATTTGTTTTATCGTTTGATGTGTGTGCGGCGGCCAGGTCTGCAGTGCCGCTGAGGGGAGGTGGACCCACCTGAGGGCATTTCAGCTCAATCACGCCGAGCGCAGTCTGTGCCTGAATCTCGGCTGTTTTTTGGGTGTGTTGGCTGTGAGTTGAAAGCTACAGCTACTCGGTGGGTACACCAAACCATGTGTGAAAAGTGGTCCATAACGTAATGCTTCAAAGCGTTGTTCGTGCAAACATTGTCGGGTCTGCGCTGCGGGTACAATGGAACTTGGCTCATGAACCAGTGTGTGCACAGCGCCTGCAAATCGGGCTGTACAAAGCCACCTCATCTTTGCACGCAAAACTGTAAACTGTCATCTGTGAGGCGCGAGCGGTGTTTGTTTTTACCATAATTCATGGTAGAGAATAGGGCTGCCACGACAGCCGGCATCAGTTGACGACATTACGCCGACTATCAAAATCGGCCGACTTATCATCTGATTTAATAGTCGACGCATCGCTTTGAAGCTTTTCTAGTAAGATCACAAAAGACGAGGAATAAGTAGTAGATTTAAGAGCGTAATAACGGACTGAACAGAAGATGGCAGCACTGCATGTGGCAAGGATGCTAGCTGTCACATACCCCAAGAAGAAGCAGCAGCAGTGTCCCAGAATTACATAGCGCGCCCCACTCAGTTTTCAAACAATGGCGTGCAGCTAGTTAGTTTTAATATTACTCTTATTAATCTTTCTTGGGTCACAAACAATCGCTTAACATATTTTCAGGCGAGAATGTAGCTGTGTAAACCCCAAATATTTGCTCAGTTTATCACACACCACATAGTATTAAAAGCGCCTGGACGCTGAGACGCCTGTTACCCACTAGCTCGAGAGCAATAGCCGGGGCAAGGCTCACTAGGAGCTCGCAGAGAACACCGACCTCCGGCAAATCGCTTAAACCCACCACTGTTCGCTACTCAGGTTAAACATATGTAAGCCGTTAGATAACTGAAAAATGTTATTGTTTGGCCTTTTTTTTGAGTATTTTGGTTTGTTCCTGCGAGTAAATCGGTTATTGAGATAAAGTTAAGCTTATATTAACTTACTGAATAAACGCTGCTACAGACAACTGATTATCAGAAGTGTGAGATGTTCGAGAATATAATTCGTGTCCCGTTATATTTTAGATAGCAAGGAGTTTATTAAACTTTACCCGGAAACAATCTGTAAATCTTATTAAATTTAATAAACTATCATCTTGTCTTTACCTTAGTTAGCACATACCCTAAACCAGGGGGTCGGTAAATCATGGGTTCGGAGTCCCGCATGCGGCTCTTTAGTCCTTATACCAAGTGTCCGCCGTGGTTTGGGGAAAACAAATTAGAAGTATTTATTGAAGTGTATTTTTATTTATGTTAGTTCTTTTAACCGTAGTTCTAAATTGGAAGATTATATGATTTGAAATATAAAATATAAAATTATATTCTATTATTTTTTCATCGCCAAAATAAGAGTCACACTCATGAAGCAAGTCGGGTATACCACCTAAACGCTGCGGTATTTATCGAGACCTTTCAACCCCACGGATTCGTGGATCCACATTATGTCAGCAGCTGCTTTTCCACCGTGAACTATATTAAAGACAAACACCGTGAGTAAACTGACTTCGTGATATCCTCGATTTGGCGACTCTGTGCACAGAGGTCCAGGAGCAAAGTCCTATTTGTAAACAAATCACGGCAGACCCGAGAGATGTTTTCCATGAACATGCTTTTTTGAGCATCTCTTTTATTGAGAGGCACTTTTTTCGGCACACGGTTGTTGCACACGCAAGATACAGCCGGTATGTAGCTTTTTCAGCTCACAGCCCGACATACACCAACAACAAACACAACAGCACAGATAGCGCAGGACGTAAGGCGGCGAGGCGTGATTGCGGTGTGTCGCCAGGTGCTCCTTCGCCCCTGCAGCGGGCGCAAACCACGCCTGCACGCATCGCATTAACCAGGTAAAATACATATTTAGCAGAATTTTGCAAATATTCATTTTTCATTTTTCAGCAGCATAGCGCTTTTTTTCCAATATTTTTAAGAGTCAGGTCAAGGCTCCAACAAGCTCAAAGGCAATATATGGGTGGCGGCTGACAACAGTTTTTGTTTGTTACATGGATCATTTTAGTTCAGCTGGGTGTCTTTCCTTTTTTGTTATATTTTTTAAGAGTTCAAAATGTGTTAATTAGGTAAATAAATGTAATTTTCTCTGTGTAGCACTTCATGGATTTCTTATAGCAACACACCTAGTTGTTCGGGCCATCAAAGCACAAAGGTAAAACAATATACAGTGTTATTCTTCATTTTAGATGTCAAAAGCATTTGCGCTCCTGTGTTTTCTTTTTGCGTGGAAACCGGCTCAAAGTGGTTTTGGGTAAAAGGTTGCAGACCCCGCCCAAACACTCTTAAAACTGTAAGCTAATGTTATATAAGAGCAGATGCTGCTGGTGCAATACGCTGCACGCTTACGCCCAATGATGCATGATCCGGCTTAGTCGACTAATCGCAAAATAAATCGGTGACTAGTCGACTATCAAATAATCGCTTGTAGCAGCCCCAGGTGAGAATGGTTGCTCTTCCGAGTTTTTGGTCTGCAGTCGTATGAATGGCAAATCACACTGATTAGCAGCGCATAGGGCACACTTAAAATTTCTTCTGAAATTTTCGCTTAGTTTCCTCTCTTACTATCTTCTATTTGCATTCTCTGTCACCTTTATCTGTTTGTAGTTGCTTAAGCATATGCAGGAAGAAGAAATGATTGACACTTTTTCCTTAAATGGCACAGTAGGTTTTTAGGTATAAATTGACAGATTCATTCAGCACCAAAAGGAAAAAACATTAAAACTGAGTCGCCTTATTCTCTGTCTTCTTCTGCTCTCTTTGTTTTCTGCGTATCCAACCTTTACTTTACAAGCATTCCACCTCAGTAATGGGTTTTTAATTACAGCAGGCTTAATAGTCACATGCTGTCACGACCCAGTTACACCGGGTTCAAAGTAAATGAGAACATTTCAGTGCGACGTACAGCTCGCCTCATTGTAGCCTACAGATAATCCTCAGCTTCAAATCTGGGCTGTTGCTCGAAGAATTTTTATTCATACATTTACATCTGGTGTAGCAGTGGAAGCTTCATAAAGGGGAAGAATTAGGTTAGTTTTTCATTTACATATTCATCTTCACTTTAAATTGGACATCTAGTTAGCCAGAAATTTTTCAATGTTACCACTATTCAATAGACATTATGCTCAAGATTTACCACGGAAGGCCAGCTGGTGATAAAAGATATATTGTTGGCAATTTGAAGTTCTGCCAATATCTGAACAGCATGAAGATTTTTGCACACAGCCAAGAGTAATGCAAATTAGCAACAAGACTTAGTGAGGAAACAAGCAATCAACCACAGGCCCCTTCATTTATAGGAAGTGTCACGTGCACGCCCGAACCTCTTTGCCAAGCAAGCACAGCACAAGCACAGGAAGGAGCACCCACGCACAGCACGCCAGACATAAATTCACACAGCCAATAGAGACTGAGCTTAAAGCTGCGCTTATTTAATCACACAGTGAACAAAAACATGGAAGAAAAACTTAATTGTGAGAGTATCCTGTTAATACAACACAAGTTTATGTGCACATATACAGGAGGAAGGAAGGAAACAGTGTTGTGGAAACATATTTCCACCGAACTTGCTTTCTGTCGTGATTTTTGTAAACAGTAAAACACCTTAATATATTTTAGGATAGCATATGAAGTTTAGGTTTATATATACTCAACTCAACTTAATTTTATACTTTGGTTAAAATTTTCTATCAGTAGGAATAGTGCTGTAGCTCTCTTCTCTTATGGATGAGAGATACATGTTTTGAAATAACATGCGCATTTAGTACACATTTAATAGGCTGCAAAGAGTGACATGTCAGCAAAGCGCAACACATTTTAGGCTTATTCACTCCAGCTAGCAGTCAGTGCAGTATGCATGCTTCCTATGTGAAAAGGCCTTAACTGTTTTTGTTCCCATTATAACTGGTTACCTAGACTGTTCACTGTAGACAAAAATGTCTCAGCGAGAGTGATGTTAGCAGATGTGTATATAACACTCACCTTAGATGCACTCTGTCAGTAAACAGAAAAACCTCTATTTAAAACTTTTGCATCTGGTCAGTGGAAGTACTCTGACAACATTTCAAAAAGCCACATCTCTGCCAGTAATGTGTGTGGATACATAGGAAAGCAAATTTCTATGACGTTGACAGTTTAGCAGATGTGTTTTTATCAATATGTGAGTCTGCGTCTGGCGGTGATGACAAATGAGGGGAAAGTCAGAGCAGAAAATGAAGACACTCGAAGACAAAAAAGAGGAAATAATCAGACCATGAAAAACAAAAAACATGGAGCAGCCCAGGTCCATCTGCCGTCTCCTCTGCTCCTCTATATAAACTGTCTTCCAGCCCGCTTCCCTCAGGCCGGGCGGGCCAACATAAGAGGTGACTCACTGAAGGGCCAACAGCCCAGCATATAATTAGCCTGATTCTCAGGAACAGAAACAGAGAGACTAACCCCTGTTCCGCCCTGAAGCTATTAAATTGTTAATCACTGCTGTGTGTGTTGTGGTTAGCACTGTCACCCTCACAGCAAGAAAACCGCTGTATGAACGTAGGTAAATGTGGCGCTAGTGTGAAGCGAATTGTGATCTGACTGGTTGGCAAAATAAAACAGAATTCTGTTACACTGGCTCCCATCTATCTTCTCGGCTTATCTCTATCCCATACTGCCGCTCATCCAGCAGTGGGCAGCTGTTCGTCAGAGGCCTCAACATCACAGTTCGTATACAGACAAAATAGAAACAGTCAGTCCTTGAAGTGTGCTGAAATGTGTTGAGCCAGGCAAAGTCAGTACTATAAATATCAGGTTGAAGCTTTGATGGGAACTGCTTATAATCGCCTTAAAACACTCCTTACACCCTTAGACAAATTCGAGATGTGCTTGCCAAGTTTGACAAATAACTACTGAAATGGCAATAAGGCAAGCACTCAAAAACCCATTAACAAGTGCAGGAAGCGATATCTGTTCTCAGAGTTTGAGTGAGTTGAATTGACCCCCAGATTACTCAATTTAATCAAGCAATCTATTAAGAAGACGCATAGGAAAACATGTCGGATGAAAAGTCTGTTACTAACATCTTGGAGTTTGACACCGCAGAACAAATTAAGAGAGCTTCAGGTTTCCTTGACTGCCATGTCAGAGCTGTTTTGACAGCATAAGCGGGACCTGGACTGGGCAGGTGGTTTTAATGTTGGATCAAAACTGTATTAGTCACATATCACACACCCAGTCATCCTGTTAGTGAGACAGTGAAGGATAGGGTTGAGCTTTCTATCTCATATCATTTGAATCCCAGGTCAGCATTGTGTCATGCTCTGATTGCTCGCTGTCCACACGCAAGCGTCATTAACACTAAATGCCAGACACCATCTAACCTTAGTACATGGATAGCACACACACACACACACAAGCACTCACGCCGGCAAGTAGTGTGTATTTATTGCCCAAAATGCAACACAAAGTTCGCTTGTCATTCATCTCCCCAGACGCCCCACATCCCTGCCTCCGCACTATCTATCCAGCATCCTTCTTCAGTATCATTTTCTGAGCTTTCCCTCTACCCATACACGTGATTCAAAACCTCACACCTCCCAATCCTTGCAACAGACATGCTTTCCATGAATATGATGTCTCTGTAGAGGACTCTAAAACAAACTTCTTGGAAACATGCCGGATGCAGAACATGGAGACAGAGAGAGAGAGTATTCCCAGCCAAAGCTTATTAAAAGCCTGAGTCAATGCTGAAGTGGACAGTGTTTGATTGGGAAATGTTTTATCAGGTGTTCTCCACCAGCTCCTAAAAGAGCATCTTACTTTTTAGCTCGCTTCAACAAACGCAAGTTTTAAACTTTCTCTGTGTCACACTGTCCCTTTCCTGGAAGCACAAAGGCCTGCTTTAGGCTACTGCTCACACACTGCAGGCGCAAAAGCGCATCAAATCTGACATTTTTGACCCTATGCGTATCATGAAGCGATAGTGTGAACGGCACAAACCGAGATTTTCAAACCGGCCTGGGTCACTTACATGTGGCAATTGGTCCGATACATATCTCGGAGCGCGTTAAAAGCGACTGCCGTTTGAACGGTCATACCGCGACAAACCGCTTTTACCGCCACTGACACAAGACGGACGCTTAATTGTCACGCCGCCGGAGTAGTCGCCCGAGAAGACATCGCTAACGCTTCCGGCCAGTGTAGATGTCAGTGAAATTGTTAGGAAGACAATCTGAATTTGTACCGTATAATTCGCAAGATTCTGACAGAAATATGCAATTATCCTTTAAAGCAATCATTCTCTCAAAACAGCAATATGGATAAGTTTGTGGTTATTTATATTATTATGTAAATAACAAAATAAACTTAAAGCGTTAAAAATTGGGAAACGTAAAGTCTGGAAGTCTCTTATATTAAGGGCCATCAGTCAAACAATACTGTTAGTTCTGGCTCCAAACAGATGCTGCTACAGTGTGACATCATCTTTTGCGCATGCGGGAATGCTTGAGCCGCTCACACTAGAGCCGCTGTTGTTGTCGCATTTTATTTGTGGTGTGAACAAGCAGACAAAAAAAATCGGATTGGATCAAAAAATCGGAATTGGAGTATTAAGCATCTGCAGTGAACGTAGTCTTTGGCTGTTGATGCAACAGAAAGACTGGCTAAAATAGGAAAAATTGCAGGCCACAAAATCAAGAACACATGAAAGCAATTATGCTAAATCCATCCAGCGCAGGGCCTTGAGAATTATGTGTGATAGTTCCACACAGGGCGATTCTAGGATTCATCTGTAACAAAACCATCAAATCTGATAAAGGTTATTTAAATGCTGCAAAGAAGAATGGACTGAAATTTTAAAAAAAAAAATACATATCCTAACCTTAATTCCTGGGGAGAATAATGAATGATGCTCATAGTGAGTAAAAAGTAAACTGAGTGCATTTTTGGACAGAGATTCACTTTTAATGTGTATGTATAATATAATACAGATACATAAAAACACTCCCAAAACAGAATAAATTATTACAAATAAAAATCTTTACTGCAGATACTAATTTTACTAATTTAATAATAATCATTTTGTGTTGTAAGATTTATGGGTTTCATGCTTTCATAGTGGTCTTTGGGAGAGCTTGACATTTTTCTCAGGTGGCACACACTGTAAAAAGTTTGAGAAACACTGATAAGTGTATGTGTGCTTTTGGAAAACATTTAAAGCTGCTGTACAGAATCTTTGAAACAAGCTAGCTTAAAACATTTTTATAATATAAACAGAGCACTCTGCTTCTCTTTACAGCTCCTCACTCCACCAGGGCTGTTTGGCACTTTCTGATGTGGCAAATGTGGTGCACGTACTGCGGCAGTCATACAGACAACTGGACAGTCCAAAGGTTGGCCTACCTATTACTGGCTGAGGTTTTAGTAGAGTTGTGGCTGAACCACATAAACATATATCATTAATTTTAATCTCCCCAATCAATGATAATGTTATGTTGGAATGTAGTTAAAGAGGGTCAAAAATGTTTGTTTAGCAGATTCTGTATAGCAGCTTTAATATAGGGAGGACGCAACTTCCAGATTGTCTGAGTAAAATCCGGTTTTTTCTCTTTGCCAGTTTAACAGTTTCTGTTTTGCCTGTCACTGTTCCCTGTCTGTTTCCTTACCTGGTTCTTCCTGACCTTGTACTTTCTCCTCATGTTCCCCTCTTTCCTCTCTCCCTCTTTGGACTGACAATCATACACAAATAGATTGTATTCAATTAGATGAAAAATTACATTAATATGAAAAAATACTATTAAGATCACTAACAAAAAGTCCTCTCTCAGTGTACTTTCAACCAAAAGGCAAATAACTAAACCACATGAACATCTAATAAAAGATATAAATATTGAAATACTGAGCCAACATTATTCTTGATTGACGGATGATTTGATTTTACACTTTTACCTGAATGTGGCTCCTTTTTTTGAAAAAACTTCCTTATATCCCTTATGAACCTGGCTGTCTCTCTCTCTACACACACACACACACACACACACACACACACACACACACACACACACACAACAGGAGTTATAAGGTTAATGGGCATCCAGTCAGTTAGCTAGTTAGTATCCATTTCAAACAGGACAGTGGTAACAACAGAAGCTACGGACAATTTTAAGTTTTAGATTTTAAATAGTCTGTATACATTTCAATGGGAGCAACAGGACGGTCAAATGTCGCTGATTTTACTACAGAGCAGGACGGATTGTAGGGTAGCAAACATCATTGGAAAACATGTTTTGAACACTGCAGGTTACCTGGGTGTAAGGTTTTTCAGCTAAAAAGAAACATGGTCTGACTCCTACCTAACTATATAAAGAGTAACTGAAGGTTAAGCCAGGCACTTACACCTCCGCTCCACTGCGTCTCAGCCACCATCGCTCTGGCAGCAACAGACAGTGTTGCCAACGCCTCAGTAAGGAAAATCGCTATTGGCTGTCCTAAAGTCGCTAGAAGTCGCTAAATGACGTCATCACCTAATTGCATAATTGGTCACGCTAATGTAATTGTTGTTGGAGAGAGAGAAATCGCGGAAGAAGAGACATAAAGTGAGTAAAAACGTCCTAAGTGCATTTAGAGTTTATTTAGAACTACAAATTAAATTTCTTTTAGCAATTATTGTTTTTTTTTAATGTCACAATTCAACCTTGCTCCTTCACCCGGGCTTGGACCGGCAAAAGTGACCGAAATAGGCACTCTGGTGGCGTTACTTTGTGTGTGTGTTTATAAGTAGTTTCAAACCTTGTGATCCACAAAAACAGCATAAGGTAAAAGTAAAGAAGAACTGACTGCGTTACAGCACCCGCTGCTTGTTGAGAGTAAAAGCGTATATGCACTTTCACGTCTTTTTAGCGACTTTTTAATGAAAAAAAGTCGCTAGGGGTCTGAAAACTCGCTAAATATAGCGACAAAGTCGCTAAGTTGGCAACACTGGCAACAGAGCTAGAAACAGAATAGGGGAGGCGAGCTGGAACAAACCATTTTGGGAGGGTTTATCTATACTTTTTATTGTTAAAATGTTATGTCTCAACCAAGTACTGTATGATTTTTATATTTTTAGCAGTGTGTCACACAAGCAGCAAATGTTGTCAAAAAAAAATTAAGAAATATTTGAAATACTTTGATTCATTTGGGGTGCTTGGCACCCCAAAATAGAAGCTAAGTCGCCCATGACTTGAAAATCTTAGCTCAAAACAGCTGCAAAACCTATTTCCCCAGCATGGAAATGCTGAATTCTATAAGAGCCAAGCCTGAAATATGTGTGTCCGAGTCTCCTATCAAAAGTTACAGCTGTCTTTATGGACTTGGTGAAAATCGCCTTATTTAATGAGACAATGCGTTTTTTCTTTTGTCAATAACTGAAACACATTCATGGGTTTTTCATTTTGTGAATAACGAAAATCTTAGCTCAAAACAGTTACAGCTGCAAAACCTATTTCCCAACATGGAAATGCTGAATTCTATAAAACCAAGCCTGAAATATGTGTGTCTGATGAGTCTCCTATCAAAGTTACAGCTGTCTTTATGGACTTGGTGAAATATGCCTTATTTAATGTCTTTGACAGTGCGTTTCTACGCTGAAACACATTATGGGTTTTCATTTTGTGAATAACTTGAAAATCTTAGCTCAAAACAGCTGCAAAACCTATTTCCCCAGCATGGAAATGCTGAATTCTCTAAGGCCAAGCCTGAAATATGTGTGTCCGAGTCTCCTATCAAAAGTTACAGCTGTCTTTATGGACTTGGTGAAAATCGCCTTATTTAGACAGACAGTGCGTTCTACGCCTGAAACACATTATGGGTTTCATTTTGTGAATAACTTGAAAAGCTTAGCTCAAACAGCTGCAAAACCTATTTCCCCAGCATGGAAATGCTGAATTCTATAAATGGCAAGCCTGAAATATGTGTCCCGAGTCTCTATCAAAAGTTACAGCTGTCTTTATGGACTTGGTGAAAATCGCCTTATTTCCGGTGAGACAGTGCGTTCTCGCCTGAAACACATTATGGGTTTTCATTTTGTGAATAACTTGAAAATCTTAGCTCAAACAGCTGCAAAACCTATTTCCCCAGCATGGAAATGCTGAATTCTATAAGGCCAAGCCTGAAATATGTGTGTCCGAGTGTCCTATCAAAAGTTACAGCTGTCTTTATGGACTTGGTGAAAATCGCCTTATTTCGGCGAGACAGTGCGTTTCTGGCCTGAAACACATTATGGGTTTTTCATTTTGTGAATAACTTGAAAAGCTTAGCTCAAACAGCTGAAAACCTGTTTCCCCAGCATGGAAATGTCTGAATTCTATAAGGCCAAGCCTGAAAATATGTGTGTCAGTCTCTCTATCAAAAAGTTACAGCTGTCTTTTATGGACTTGGTGAAAATGCCTTAAATATTCGTGTCGAGACAGTGAGTTACAGCTGTCTTTATGGACTTGGTGAAAAATGCACCTTATTCGGCGAGACAGTGCATTTCTCGCCTGAAACACACATTATGGGTTTTCATTTTGTGAATAACTTGAAAATCTTAGCTCAAACAGCTGCAAAACCTATTTCCCCAGCATGGAAATGCTGAATTCTATAAGGCCAAGCCTGAAATATGTGTGTCCGAGTCTCCTATCAAAAGTTACAGCTGTCTTTATGGACTTGGTGAAAATCGCCTTATTTCGTGAGACAGTCGTTTCGCCTGAAACACATTATAGGGTTTTCATTTTGTGAATAACTTGAAAATCTTAGCTCAAACAGCTGCAAAACTTATTTCCCCAGCATGGAAATGCTGAATTCTATAAGGCCAAGCCTGAAATATGTGTGTCCGAGTCTCCTATCAAAAGTTACAGCTGTCTTTATGGACTTGGTGAAAATTGCCTTATTTCGTGAGACAGTGCATTTCTAAGCTATTACATGCATTTGAATGGAGTTCTCGCCTGAAACACATTATGGGTTTCATTTTGTGAATAACTTGAAAATCTTAGCTCAAACAGCTGCAAAACCTATTTCCCCAGCATGGAAATGCTGAATTCTATAAAAGCCAAGCCTGAAATATGTGTCCGAGTCTCCTATCAAAAGTTACAGCTGTCTTTATGGACTTGGTGAAAATCGCCTTATTCGGTGAGACAGTGTGTTCTCGCTATTACATGCATTTGAATGAGTTCTCGCCTGAAACACATTATGGGTTTTCATTTTGTGAATAACTTGAAAATCTTAGCTCAAACAGCTGCAAAACCTATTTCCCCAGCATGGAAATGCTGAATTCTATAAGGCCAAGCCTGAAATATGTGTCCGAGTCTCCTATCAAAAGTTACAGCTGTCTTTATGGACTTGGTGAAAATCGCCTTATTTCAGTGAGACAGTGCGTTCTCTGCCTATTTTGAAACACATTATGGGTTTCATTTTGTGAATAACTTGAAAAGCTTAGCTCAAACAGCTGCAAAACCTATTTCCCCAGCATGGAAATGCTGAATTCTATAAGGCCAAGCCTGAAATATGTGTGTCCGAGTCTCCTATCAAAGTTACAGCTGTCTTTATGGACTTGGTGAAAATTGCCTTATTTCAAACCTAGCGAGACAGTGCCGTTCTCGCCAGCTGTCTTTAAACACATTATGGGTTTTCATTTTTTTCATTTTGTGAATAACTTGAAAATCTTAGCTCAAACAGCTGCAAAACCTATTTCCCCAACATGGAAATGCTGAATTCTATAAGGCCAAGCCTGAAATATGTGTGTCGAGTCTCTATCAAAAGTTACAGCTGTCTTTATGGACTTGGTGAAAATCGCCTTATTCGCTAGACAGGATTACACATTTGCGTTTCTCGCCTGAAACACATTATGGGTTTTCATTTTGTGAATAACTTGAAAATCTTAGCTCAAACAGCTGCAAGACTTATTTCCCCAGCATGGAAATGCTGAATTCTATAAGGCCAAGCCTGAAATATGTGTGTCCGAGTCTCTATCAAAAGTTACAGCTGTCTTTATGGACTTGGTGAAAATTGCCTTATTTCAGTGCATTTCTCGCTATTACATGCATTTGAATGGAGTTCTCGCATAAACACATTATGGGTTTCATTTGTGAATAACTTGAAAATCTTAGCTCAAACAGCTGCAAAACCTATTTCCCCAACATGGAAATGCTGAATTCTATAAGGCCAAGCCTGAAATATATGTGTCCAGTCTCCTATCAAAAGTTGCAGCTGTCTTTATGGACTTGGTGAAAATCGCCTTATTTCGTGGACAGAGACAGTGCATTTCTGGAGTTCTACCTGAAACACATTATGGGTTTTCATTTTGTGAATAACTTGAAAATCTTAGCTCAAACAGCTGCAAACCTATTTCCCCAGCATGGAAATGCTGAATTCTATAAGCCAAGCCTGAAATATGTGTGTCCGAGTCTCCTATCAAAAGTTACAGCTGTCTTTATGGACTTGGTGAAAATCGCCTTATTTACGTGAGACAGATTCTAGTATTACATGCATTTGAATGGAGTTCTCGCCTGAAACACATTATGGGTTTTCATTTTGTGAATAACTTGAAAATCTTAGCTCAAACAGCTGCAAAACCTATTTCCCCAGCATGGAAATGCTGAATTCTATAAGGCCAAGCCTGAAATATGTGTGTCCGAGTCTCCTATCAAAAGTTACAGTGTCTTTATGGATTTGGTGAAAATCGCCTTATTTCGGCGAGACAGTGCGTTTCTCGCCTGAAACACATTATGGGTTTTCATTTTGTGAATAACTTGAAAATCTTAGCTCAAACAGCTGCAAAACCTATTTCCCCAGCATGGAAATGCTGAATTCTATAAGGCCAAGCCTGAAATATGTGTGTCCGAGTCTCCTATCAAAAGTTACAGCTGTCTTTATGGACTTGGTGAAAATCGCCTTATTTAAGAGACAGTGCATTTCTGGCTATTACATGCATTTGAATGGAGTTCTCGCTTGAAACACATTATGGGTTTTCATTTTGTGAATAACTTGAAAATCTTAGCTCAAACAGCTGCAAAACCTATTTCCCCAGCATGGAAATGCTGAATTCTATAAGGCCAAGCCTGAAATATGTGTGTCCGAGTCTCCTATCAAAAGTTACAGTGTCTTTATGGATTTGGTGAAAATCGCCTTATTTGGCGAGACATTACATGCATTTGAATGGGTTCTCGCCTGAAACACATCATGGGTTTTCATTTTGTGAATAACTTGAAAATCTTAGCTCAAACAGCTGCAAAACCTATTTCCCCAGCATGGAAATGCTGAATTCTATAAAGGCCAAGCCTGAAATATGTGTGTCCGAGTCTCCTATCAAAAGTTACAGCTGTCTTTATGGACTTGGTGAAAATCGCCTTATTTTAGGCGAGACAGTGCGTTCTCGCCTGAAACACATTATGGGTTTCATTTTGTGAATAACTTGAAAATCTTAGCTCAAACAGCTGCAAAACCTATTTCCCCAGCATGGAAATGCTGAATTCTATAAGGCCAAGCCTGAAATATGTGTGTCCGAGTCTCCTATCAAAAGTTACAGCTGTCTTTATGGACTTGGTGAAAATCGCCTTATTTCGGCGAGACAGTGCATTTCTCACTTTCTTACATGCATTTGAATGGAGTTCTCGCCTGAAACACATTATGGGTTTTCATTTTGTGAATAACTTGATCATCTTAGCTCAAACAGCTGCAAAACCTATTTCCCCAGCATGGAAATGCTGAATTCTATAAGGCCAAGCCTGAAATATGTGTGTCCGAGTCTCCTATCAAAAGTTACAGCTGTCTTTATGGACTTGGTGAAAATCGCCCCTTATTTGGCCAGACAGTGCATTCGTTATTACATGCATTTAGATGGGAGTTCTCGCCTGAAACACATTATGGGTTTTCATTTTGTGAATAACTTGATAATCTTAGCTCAAACAGCTGCAAAACCTATTTCCTCAGCATAGAAATGCTGAATTCTGTAAGGCCAAGCCTGAAATATGTGTGTCCGAGTCTCCTATCAAAAAGTTACAGTGTCTTTATGGATTTGGTGAAAATCGCCTTATTTAAAGTGAGACAGTCGTTTCTCGCCTGAAACACATTATGGGTTTTCATTTTGTGAATAACTTGAAAATCTTAGCTCAAATAGCTGCAAAACCTATTTCCCCAGCATGGAAATGCTGAATTCTATAAAAGCCAAGCCTGAAATATGTGTGTCGAGTCTCCTATCAAAAGTTACAGCTGTCTTTATGGACTTGGTGAAAATCGCCTTATTTCGGCGAGACAGTGCATTCTCGCTATTACATGCATTTGAATGGGTTCTCGCCTGAAACACATTATGGGTTTTCATTTTGTGAATAACTTGATGATAATCTTAGCTCAAACAGCTGCAAAACCTATTTCCCCAGCATGGAAATGCTGAATTCTATAAAATGAAGCCTGAAATATGTGTGTCCGAGTCTCCTATCAAAAGTTACAGCTGTCTTTATGGACTTGGTGAAAATCGCCTTATTTAGTGAGACAGTGCATTCTAAGCTATTACATGCATTTGAATGGAGTTCTCGCCTGAAACACATCATGGGTTTTCATTTTGTGAATAACTTGATCATCTTAGCTCAAACAGCTGCAAAACCTATTTCCCCAGCATGGAAATGCTGAATTCTATAAGGCCAAGCCTGAAATATGTGTGTCCGAGTCTCCTATCAAAAGTTACAGTGTCTTTATGGATTTGGTGAAAATCGCCTTATTTAGAGCAGAGACAGTGCTATTATCTCGCCTGAAACACATTATGGGTTTTCATTTTGTGAATAACTTGAAAATCTTAGCTCAAACAGCTGCAAAACCTATTTCCCCAGCATGGAAATGCTGAATTCTATAAGGCCAAGCCTGAAATATGTGTGTCCGAGTCTCCTATCAAAAGTTACAGTGTCTTTATGGATTTGGTGAAAATCGCCTTATTTCGGCGAGACAGTGCGTTTCTCGCCTGAAACACATTATGGGTTTTCATTTTGTGAATAACTTGAAAAGCTTAGCTCAAACAGCTGCAAAACCTATTTCCCCAGCATGGAAATGCTGAATTCTCCAAGGCCAAGACTGAAATATGTGTGTCCGAGTCTCCTATCAAAAGTTACAGCTGTCTTTATGGACTTGGTGAAAATCGCCTTATTTCGGCGAGACAGTGCATTTCTCGCTATTACATGCATTTGAATGGAGTTCTCGCCTGAAACACATCATGGGTTTTCATTTTGTGAATAACTTGATCATCTTAGCTCAAACAGCTGCAAAACCTATTTCCCCAGCATGGAAATGCTGAATTCTATAAGGCCAAGCCTGAAATATGTGTGTCCGAGTCTCCTATCAAAAGTTACAGTGTCTTTATGGATTTGGTGAAAATCGCCTTATTTTGGCGAGACAGTGCGTTTCTCGCCTGAAACACATTATGGGTTTTCATTTTGTGAATAAATTGAAAATCTTAGCTCAAACAGCTGCAAAACCTATTTCCCCAGCATGGAAATGCTGAATTCTATAAGGCCAAGCCTGAAATATGTGTGTCCGAGTCTCCTATCAAAAGTTACAGCTGTCTTTATGGACTTGGTGAAAATCGCCTTATTTACTGGCGAGACAGTGCGTTTCTATAGCCTGAAACACATTATGGGTTTCATTTTGTGAATAACTTGAAAATCTTAGCTCAAACAGCTGCAAAACCTATTTCCCCAGCATGGAAATGCTGAATTCTATAAAGCCAAGCCTGAAATATGTGTGTCCGAGTCTCTATCAAAAGTTACAGCTGTCTTTATGGACTTGGTGAAAATCGCCTTATTTGACTGAGACAGTGCATTCTCATCTATTACATGCATTTGAATGGAGTTCTCATGCCTGAAACACATTATGGGTTTCATTTTGTGAATAACTTGAAAATCTTAGCTCAAACAGCTGCAAAACCTATTTCCCCAACATGGAAATGCTGAATTCTATAAAAGCCAAGCCTGAAATATGTGTCCAGTCTCCTATCAAAGTTACAGCTGTCTTTATGGACTTGGTGAAAATCGCCTTATTTGGCGAGACAGTGCGTTTCTAGCCTGAAACACATTATGGGTTTTCATTTTGTGAATAACTTGAAAATCTTAAGCTCAAACAGCTGCAAAACCTATTTCCCCAACATGGAAATGCTGAATTCTATAAGGCCAAGCCTGAAATATGTGTGTCAGAGTCTCCTATCAAAAGTTACAGTGTCTTTATGGATTTGGTGAAAATCGCCTTATTTACGGTAAGACAGTGCGTTTCTCGCCTGAAACACATTATGGGTTTTCATTTGTGAATAACTTGAAAAGCTTAGCTCAAACAGCTGCAAAACCTATTTCCCCAGCATGGAAATGCTGAATTCTCCAAAGGCCAAGACTGAAATATGTGTGTCCGGTCTCTATCAAAGTTACAGCTGTCTTTATGGACTTGGTGAAAATCGCCTATTTATTGAGACAAATTGCATTTCTCGCTATTACATGCATTTGAATGGGTTCTACGCCTGAAACACATCATGGGTTTTCATTTTGTGAATAACTTGATCATCTTAGCTCAAACAGCTGCAAAACCTATTTCCCCAGCATGGAAATGCTGAATTCTATAAGGCCAAGCCTGAAATATGTGTGTCCGAGTCTCTATCAAAAGTTACAGTGTCTTTATGGATTTGGTGAAAATCGCCTTTATTTTGGCGAGACAGTGCGTTTCTCGCCTGAAACACATTATGGGTTTTCATTTTGTGAATAAATTGAAAATCTTAAGCTCAAACAGCTGCAAAACCTATTTCCCCAGCATGAAATTCTGAATTCTATAAGGCCAAGCCTGAAATATATGTGTGTCAGGAGTCTCCTATCAAAAGTTACAGCTGTCTTTATGGACTTGGTGAAAATCGCCTTATTTAAAGTGAGAGACAGTGCGTTTCTCGCCTGAAACACATTATGGGTTTTCATTTTGTGAATAACTTGAAAATCTTAGCTCAAACAGCTGCAAAACCTATTTCCCCAGCATGGAAATGCTGAATTCTATAAAGGCCAAGCCTGAAATATGTGTGTCGAGTCTCCTATCAAAAGTTACAGCTGTCTTTATGGACTTGGTGAAAATCGCCTTATTTAAGTGAGACAGTGCATTCTCGCTATTACATGCATTTGAATGGAGTTCTCGCCTGAAACACATTATGGGTTTTTCATTTTGTGAATAACTTGAAAATCTTAGCTCAAACAGCTGCAAAACCTATTTCCCCAGCATGGAAATGCTGAATTCTATAAGAGGCCAAGCCTGAAATATGTGTCCGAGTCTCCTATCAAAAGTTACAGCTGTCTTTATGGACTTGGTGAAAATCGCCTTATTTAGGAGAGACAGTGCGTTTGAATGGAGTTCTGCCTGAAACACATTATGGGTTTTCATTTTGTGAATAACTTGAAAATCTTAGCTCAAACAGCTGCAAAACCTATTTCCCCAGCATGGAAATGCTGAATTCTATAAAACCAAGCCTGAAATATGTGTGTCCGAGTCTCCCTATCAAAGTTACAGCTGTCTTTATGGACTTGGTGAAAATCGCCTTATTTCGAGACGAGATTCTCGCTATTACATGCATTTGAATGGGTTGTCGCCTGAAACACATCATGGGTTTTCATTTTGTGAATAACTTGATCATCTTAAGCTCAAACAGCTGCAAAACCTATTTCCCCAACATGGAAATGCTGAATTCTATAAAGGCCAAGCCTGAAATATGTGTCCGAGTCTCCTATCAAAGTTACAGTGTCTTTATGGATTTGGTGAAAATCGCCTTATTTTAGACAGCGAGACAGTGCGTTTCTCGCCTGAAACACATTATGGGTTTTCATTTTGTGAATAACTTGAAAATCTTAGCTCAAACAGCTGCAAAACCTATTTCCCCAACATGGAAATGCTGAATTCTATAAGGCCAAGCCTGAAATATGTGTGTCAGTCTCCTATCAAAAAGTTACAGTGTCTTTATGGATTTGGTGAAAATCGCCTTATTTCGAGACCGAGACAGTCGTTTCTCGCCTGAAACACATTATGGGTTTTCATTTTGTGAATAACTTGAAAATCTTAGCTCAAACAGCTGCAAAACCTATTTCCCCAGCATGAAATGCTGAATTCTCCAAGGCCAAGACTGAAATATGTGTGTCGAGTCTCCTATCAAAAGTTACAGCTGTCTTTATGGACTTGGTGAAAATCGCCTTATTTCGTGAGACAGTGCATTTCTCGCTATTACATGCATTTGAATGGGTTCTCGCCTGAAACACATCATGGGTTTTCATTTTGTGAATAACTTGATCATCTTAGCTCAAACAGCTGCAAAACCTATTTCCCCAACATGGAAATGCTGAATTCTATAAAATCTCCAAGTCTGAAATATGTGTGTCCGAGTCGTCCTATCAAACACGTTACAGTGTCTTTTGTGGAAAATCTTAGTGAAAATCGCCTTATTTCCCGAGACAGTGCGTGTCTCTCCTATCAAAGTTACAGCTGAAACAGACAGTGCGTTTTCTCGCCTGATTATGGGTTTTCATTTTGTGAATAAATTGAAAATCTTAGCTCAAACAGCTGCAAAACCTATTTCCCAACATGGAAATGCTGAATTCTATAAAAGGCCAAGCCTGAAATATGTGTGTCCGGTCTCCTATCAAAAAGTTACAGCTGTCTTTATGGACTTGGTGAAAATAAGCCTTATTTAAGGCGAGACAACAGTGCATTTCTACGCTATTACATGCATTTTGAATGGAGTTCTCGCCTGAAACACATTATGGGTTTTCATTTTGTGAATAACTTGAAAATCTTAGCTCAAACAGCTGCAAAACCTATTTCCCCAACATGGAAATGCTGAATTCTATAAAGCCAAGCCTGAAATATGTGTGTCGAGTCTCCTATCAAAAGTTACAGCTGTCTTTATGGACTTGGTGAAAATCGCCTTATTTCGGCGAGACAGTGCATTTCTCGCTATTACATGCATTTGAATGAGTTCTATGGGTTTTATGGGTTTTCATTTTGTGAATAACTTGAAAATCTTAGCTCAAACAGCTGCAAAACCTATTTCCCAGCATGGAAATGCTGAATTCTATAAAGGCCAAGCCTGAAATATGTGTCAGTCTCCTATCAAAGTTACAGCTGTCTTTATGGACTTGGTGAAAATCGCCTTATTTGTGCCCGAGACAGTGCGTTTCTCGCCTGAAACACATTATGGGTTTCATTTTGTGAATAACTTGAAAATCTTAGCTCAAACAGCTGCAAAACCTATTTCCCCAGCATGCAAATGTTGAATTCTATAAGGTCTCTAAGCCTGAAATATGTGTGTCCGAGTCTCTATCAAAAGTTACAGTGTCTTTATGGAAAATCTTGGTGAAAATCTGCAAAACTTATTTCCCCAGCATGGAAATGCTGAATTCTATAAGCCAAGCCTGACCAGTGTCCTATCAAAAGTTACAGTGTCGTTCTAGCAAGACAGTGTGGATTGGTGAAAATGGCCTTATTCTGAGACAGCCTGAAACACATTATGGGTTTTCATTTTGTGAATAACTTGAAAATCTTAGCTCAAACAGCTGCAAAACCTATTTCCCAACATGGAAATGCTGAATTCTATAAAGGCCAAGCCTGAAATATGTGTGTCCGAGTCTCCTATCAAAAGTTACAGCTGTCTTTATGGACTTGGTGAAAATCGCCTTATTTAGGCGAGACAGTGCGTTTCTCGCCTGAAACACATTATATGGTTTTCATTTGTGAATAACTTGAAAAGCTTAGCTCAAACAGCTGCAAACCTATTTCCCAACATGGAAATGCTGAATTCTATAAAGGCCAAGCCTGAAATATGTGTGTCAGTCTCCTATCAAAGTTACAGCTGTCTTTATGGACTTGGTGAAAATCGCTATATTTCGTGAGACAATCATCTCTCGCTATGTGTCATGCATTTGAATTGGGTTCGCCTGAAACACATTATGGGTTTTCATTTTGTGAATAACTTGATAATCTTAGCTCAAACAGCTGCAAAACCTATTTCCCCCAGCATGGAAATGCTGAATTCTATAAGGCCAAGCCTGAAATATGTGTGTCCGAGTCTCTATCAAAAGTTACAGTGTCTTTATGGATTTGGTGAAAATCGCGTTATTTTGGCGAGACAGTGCGTTTCTGCGCCTGAAACACATTATGGGTTTTCATTTTGTGAATAACTTCCAGAAAATCTTAGCTCAAACAGCTGAAAAAACCTATTTCCCCACCATGAAATGCTGAATTCTATAAGGCCAAGCCTGAAATATGTGTCGTCGAGTCTCCTATCAAAAGTTACAGTGTCTTTATGGACTTGGTGAAAATCGCCTTATTTCGTGAGAAATGCTGGGTACAGTGCCTATCAAGGTTGCAGCTTCTCGCCTGAAACACATTATGGGTTTTCATTTTGTGAATAACTTGAAAAGCTTAGCTCAAACAGCTACAAAACCTATTTTAACATGGAAATGCTGAATTCTCAAAGGCCAAGACTGAAATATGTGTGTCCGAGTCTCCTATCAAAAGTTACAGCTGTCTTTATGGACTTGGTGAAAATCGCTTATTTCGGCTGAGTGCAGTGCTCGTTTACATCACATTTGAATGGAGTTCTCGCCTGAAACACATCATGGGTTTTCATTTTGTGAATAACTTGATCATCTTAGCTCAAACAGCTGCAAAACCTATTTCCCCAACATGGAAATGCTGAATTCTATAAGGCCAAGCCTGAATATATGTGTCGAGTCTCCTATCAAAAGTTACAGTGTCTTTATGGATTTGGTGAAAATCTCGCCTTATTTTGGCCGAGACAATTGCATTTCTCGCCTGAAACACGTTATGGGTTTCATTTGTGAATAAATTGAAAATCTTAGCTCAAACAGCTACAAAACCTATTTCCCCAACATGCAAATGCTGAATTCTATAAAACCAAGCCTGAAATATGTGTGTCCGAGTCTCCTATCAAAAAGTTACAGCTGTCTTTATGGACTTGGTGAAAATCGCCTTATTTAGGCGAGACAGTACATTCTAAGCTTCTTCCATGCATATGAAAGGAGTTCTCGCCTAGAAACACATTATGGGTTTTCATTTTGTGAATAACTTGAAAATCTTAGCTCAAACAGCTGCAAAACCTATTTCCCCCAGCATGGAAATGCTGAATTCTATAAGGCCAAGCCTGAAATATGTGTCCGAGTCTCCTATATCAAAAGTTACAGCTGTCTTTATGGACTTGGTGAAAATCGCCTTATTTCGGCTGAGACAGTGTGTCCAGTCTCCTATCAAAAGTTACTAATGTCTTTATGCTGGACGTTTCTCTGCCTGAAACACATTATGGGTTTTCATTTTGTGAATAACTTGAAAATCTTAAGCTCAAACAGCTGCAAAACCTATTTCCCCAGCATGGAAATGCTGAATTCTCAAGGCCAAGCCTGAAATATGTGTGTCGGAGTCTCCTATCAAAGTTACAGCTGTCTTTATGGACTTGGTGAAAAGCTCGCCTTATTTGGCCGAGACAGTGCATTTCTCGCTATTACATGCATTTGAATGGAGTTCTCGCCTGAAACACATCATGGGTTTTCATTTTGTGAATAACTTGATCATCTTAGCTCAAACAGCTGCAAAATCTATTTCCCCAGCATGGAAATGCTGAATTCTATAAGGCCAAGCCTGAAATATGTGTGTCGAGTCTCCTATCAAAGTTACAGCTGTCTTTATGGACTTGAGTGAAAATCGCCTTATTCGGCCGAGACAGTCTCGTTTCTAAACTATACATGCATTTGAATGGAGTTCTACTTCAGAAACACATTATGGAGGTTTTCATTTGTGAATAACTTGAAAATCTTAGCTCAAACAGCTGCAAAACCTATTTCCCCAGCATGGAAATACTGAATTCTATAAGGCCAAGCCTGAAATATGTGTGTCCGAGTCTCCTATCAAAAGTTACAGCTGTCTTTATGGACTTGGTGAAAATAATTCAGCCGAGACTTATTTCGGCTAGACATGCATTTGAAAGAGGTTCTCGCCTAGAAACATTATGGTTTTCATTTTGTGAATAACTTGAAAATCTTAGCTCAAACAACTGCAAAACCTATTTCCCCAGCATGGAAATGCTGAATTCTATAAATAAGCCTGAAATATGTGTCGAGTCTCTATCAAAAGTTACAGCTGTCTTTATGGACTTGGTGAAAATCGCCTTATTCGTGAGACAGTGCCATTCTAGCTATTACATGCATTTGAAAGAGTTCATCGCCTGGAAACACATTATGGTTTTCATTTTGTGAATAACTTGAAAATCTTAACTCAAACAACTGCAAAACCTATTTCCCCAGCATGGAAATACTTGAATTCTATAAAAATAAGCCTGAAATATGTGTCCAGTCTCCTATCAAAGTTACAGCTGTCTTTATGGACTTGGTGAAAATCGCCTTATTTGCTTAGCGAGACAGTCACGTTCTCGCCTAGAAACACATTATGGGTTTTCATTTTGTGAATAACTTGAAAATCTTAGCTCAAACAGCAGCAAAACCTATTTCCCCAACATGGAAATACTGGATTCTATAAGAGCCAAGCCTGAAATATGTGTGTCCGAGTCTCCTATCAAAGTTACAGCTGTCTTTATGGAAGTCAACCTAGTTTTTGAGTTACACGACGCTTTTGTAACTCCAAAAACGGCGCCTTTCCTCTCACCGCGATCTACTTCTGACTGCTCATCACCCTGTTTCCCAAGAGCTCACTGTCTTTCCCAGTGGCGCAGCTGGTAAGGAAATTATAGCCATTTGTTTGAGAGGAGTCCTCACTATGAAAAATAGACTGCACAAATCCTGTCTCTGTGTTGCGTGTGTAAAAACAGGTGCACCTGTTTTGGCGAAAAAGTACATAGCCTTTCTGATTGGTGGATTCAAATTAAGCAGCTCCAGGCTTTTTGACCTACCTAGAAACATACAGGAAACACTGTATGTACAGCCCCTGTTTGTTCACTTGCTTCTGCTGCTGCTGCTGCGTGTGTGTGTGTGTGTGTGTGTGTGTGTGTGTGTGTGTGTATGACAGAGAGAGAGAGAGAGAGAACCTTTTTATGGGTGTATCTTATTGTGTGATTTAAAATCAATATATTTACACTGGTTGATTGAATTGGATCCTGTGTGTGTCTCTGTGCATGTGTGTTTCCATATATGGGGCGATCGTGGCTCAAGAGTTGGGAGTGAATGGGTGAATGACTGGATATGTAAGAGCTTTGGGGTCCTTAGGGACCATAAAAGCGCTATATAAATACAGGCCATTTACCATGTCCATATTTGTAATTGTGCAAGTTATTACTATTATGCTAAATTACAGTATTTCTGCTACTTTTTCGGTATTTGTGCTAAATACAGTATTTCTGCTAAATCTTAGTATTATTGCTTAATCATATTATTTGAGCAAAATCATAGTCCTCATCCTCATCCTCATCCGCTTTATCCGAAGTCGGGTCGCGGGGGCAGCAGCCTAAGCAGAGAAGCCCAGACCTCCCTCTCCCCAGCCACCTCCTCCAGCTCATCCGGGGAACACCAAAGGCGTTCCCAGGCCAGCCGAGAGATATAATCTCTCCAGCGGCGTCCTGGGTCTGCCCCTGGGCCTCCTCGGTGGGACATGCCCGAACACCTCACCCAGGAGGCGCCCAGGGGCATCCTTGTCAGATGCCCGAACCACCTCAACTGGCTCCTTCGATGTGGAGGAGCAGCGGCTCTACTCTGAGCCCCTCCCGGATGGCCGAACTTCTCACCCTATCTCTAAGGGAGAGGCCAGCCACCCTTCGGAGGAAGCTCATTTCTGCCGCTTGTACCCGCGATCTCGTTCTTTCGGTCACTACCCACAGCTCGTGGCCATAGGTGAGGGTCGGGACGTGGATCGACCGTAAAATTGAGAGCTTCGCTTACACTCAGCTCCCTCTTCACCACGACGGACCGGTGCAGCGTCCGCATCACTGCAGCCGCAGCACCAATCCGTCTGTCGATCTCCGGCTCCCTTCTCCCATCACTCGCGAACAAGACCCCGAGATACTTGAACTCCTCCACTTGGGCAGGAACTCATCCCGACCCGGAGTGGGCACTCCACCCTTTTCCGGCTGAGAACCATGGCCTCAGATTTGGAGGTGCTGATCCTCATTCCCGCTGCTTCACACTCGGCTGCGAACCGCTTCCAGTGCGAGCTGGAGGCCCCCACCGATGAAGCCATCAGAACCACATCATCCGCAAAAAGCAGAGATGAGATTCTGAGGCCACCGAGTGAAAGCCCTCCGCCACTTGGTTGCGCCTAGAAATCCTGTCCATAAAAATTATGAACAGAATCGGTGACAAAGGGCAGCCCTGGCGGAGCCCATCACCCACCGGAAACAAGTCCGACTTATTGCCGGCAATGCGAACCAAACTCTTGCAACGGTTGTATAGGGATCGAATGGCCCGTAACAGTGGGCCAGACACCCCATACTCCAAGAACACCTCCCACAGGACACCCTGAGGGACACGGTCGAATGCCTTCTCCAAGTCCACAAAACACATGTAGACTGGTTGGGCAAACTCCCATGCACCCTCAAGTATCCTCGAGAGGATAAAGAGCTGGTCCAGTGTTCCGCGACCAGGACGAAAACCGCATTGTTCCTCCTGTATCCGAGGTTCGACTAACGGACGAACTCTCCTTTCCAGCACCCTGGCATAGACTTTCCCAGGAGGCTGAGGAGTGTGATCCCCTGTAGTTGGAACACACCCTCCGGTCTCCCTTCTTAAAGATGGGGACCACCACCCGGTCTGCCAGTCCAGGGTACTGCCCTGATCTCCACGCAACATTGTAGAGGCGTGTCAACCAGGACAGCCCTACAACGTCCAGAGCCTTCAGGAACTCGGGCGGACCTCATCAACACCAGGGGCTCTGCCACCGAGGAGTTGTTTAACTGCCTCAGTGACCTCGACCCCAGAAATTGGCGGGTCATTCCCTCATCCCCAGACTCTGCTTCCTCCTCGGAAGACGTGTCAGTGGGATTAAGGAGGTCCTCAGTATTCCTTCCACCGCCTGACAATTTTCTCAGTCGACGCCAGCAGCGCACCGCCAGCACTATACACAGTGCAGGTAGAGCACCGCTTCCCCTCCTGAGACGCCTGACGGTTTGCCAGAATCTCTTGAGGCAGTCCGAAAGTCTTTTTCCATGGCCTCCGAACTCCTCCCACACCCGAAGTTTTTGCTTCAGCCACTGCCCGAGCCGCATTCCGCTTGGCCTGTCGATACCTGTCAGCTGCCTCTGGAGTCCCACAGGCTAACCAAGCCCGATAGGACTCCTTCTTCAGCCTGGTGGCTCCCTTCACCTCTGGTGTCCACCATTTGGTTCGGGATTACCACCACGGCAGGCACCAACCACCTTGCGGCCGCAGCTCAATGCAGCAGCTTCGCAATGGAGACGCTGAACATGGTCCATTCGGACTCAATGTCCCCAGTCTCCCTCGAATGTTGTTGAAGCTCTGCCGAGGTGTGCGTTGAAGATCTCGCGGACTGGGGCCTCTGCTAGACGCCCCCAGCACACCCTCACTACGGCGTTTAGGTGCACCGGGTCTGTCCAGCGTCCTCCCCGCCACCTGATCCAACTCACCACCAGGTGGTGATCAGTTGACAGCTCAGCCCCTCTCTTTACCCGAGTGTCCAGAACATATGGTCGCAGGTCTGGTGATACGATTACAAAAATCGATCATCGACCTGCGGCCTAGAGCATCCTGGTGCCACGTGCACTTATGGACACTCTTATGTTCGAACAAGGTGTTCGTTATGGCCAAACTGTGATTTGCACAGAAGTCCAATAACAAAACACCACTGGGTTCAGATCAGGAGGCCGCTCCTCCCAATCACGCCCTCCAGGTCTCGCTGTCGCTACCCACGTGAGCATTGAAGTCTCCCAGTAGGACAACAGAGTCTCCAGGTGGGGCACCTTCCAGCACCCCCAGGGACTCTAAGAAGGCTGGGTACTCTGAACTGCCACTCGGCGCATAAGCGCAGATGACAGTCAGGACCCGTTCCCTGACCCTGAGGCGCAGGGAACAAACCCTCTCATCCACCGAAAACCCCCCACGCACGGGCAGCAAGCCGGGGATATTAGAATACCCACCCCAGCCCGCCGCCTCTCACCAGGGGCAACTCCAGACTGAGACAGAGTCCAGCCCTCTCCAGGAGACTAGTTCCAGAGCCCAAGCCATGCGTGGTGTGAGCCCGACTATATCTAGCCGGTACTTCTCAACCTCACGCACTAATTCAGGCTCCTTCCCCACCAGAGAGGTGACATTCCATGTCCCTATTGCCAGTCTTGGCAGCCGGGATCGGTCCGCCAGGGCCTCCGCTCCTGGCCGCCGCCCGACACACATTGCACCCGACCCCTATGGCGCCTCCTGCGGTGGTGGGCCTCATGGGAGGATGGGCCCATGTCTCCTCTTCGGGCTGTGCCCGCCGGGCCCCATGGACTAAGGCCCGCCACCAGACGCCGCTCGGGCACCCTCCCCGGCCTGGCTCCAGGCGGGGCCCCGTAACCCTATCCCGGCAGGGTAAACTGTTCCCTCGATGTTCTTTTCATACGGGTCTTCTGAATCGCTTTTGTCTGGTCCCTCACCCAGGACCAGTATTTGAGCATATTTGAGCATATTCTTTCTATTTGTGCCATAGCATAGTATATTTGCTGAATTACAGCATTTCTGCTATGTTGTAGTATTTGTCCTAAATCACAGTATTTGTGCAATGTTTAGGTATTTTGTTTAAATAAAGTATCTATGTAATCTTGTACCATGTTTGCTAAAATCCTGTATTTCTGAAAAGTTATCTTGTTTCTGCTAAGTTACAATATTTATTCTAATTTCTGCTGCTAAGTTCTGCTATGTTATTGTATTTCTGCCAAGTATTATGGTTTCTTTACGTTATTGCAGTTCTGCTAAGTACTTACATTTTTGCTAAGTTCTTATGCTTCTGCAAAGTTATTACAATTTTTTGCAAAGGTTTTACAATTTCTGCAACTTTTCAGCTTTTTCAGCTAGTTTCAGCTGACAGCTTCAGCTTACAGCATCCACACTGCATTGTCGCAGGAAATGCAATTTTTTAGTTGTGTGGATGCTTTAAGGCATCCACACTATTGAGTTCCTGTTTCTCTTTATTCTTTATTATTATTATTGTGTGGATGCTGAGGCATCCACACTATTGAGTTCCTGTTTCTCTTTATTGTGTGGATGCTGGAGGCATCCACACTATTGAGTTCCTGTTTCTCTTTATTCTTTATTATTATTCTTAGGACTTCCGTACACTTTTCGCCGTGGATCTACTTCCACAATTTTCAGCCGATTTTCACCGTTCAAATTTTAAACTATTCTGCTATTTCTGCTAATGATGGCTATATCTTTTGGTATTTTATACTGTTATACTTTTTAAAATATTAAGCTTTTTCCTTTAATTTGTCCCATTGAAATGAATGGGAAACTTCCGCAATTCTGCTAAAACTTGCTTGTTTTGAAACTTAACTACTTTGTCATATTTTCACGTAGAACAACCATTCAAACTTTAAAATGTTCTCAAATTATTGGGCTATTCAGGAATAAATCAGCTTTTTCAAATCTTTTACCGTTTTATTTTTATCCCTCTTAAAGTTTTGAGTTGCAAAATTGTGATTTTTCAGAAAATACATGCGTTGTTATGGTTGCTATGCACTTGGCTTTCAGTGTGCCACTGTAGGATTCGCAGTCTTCTCTTCATGTCCGAACAACTTCTTGCTACTTGCTCAATTTTCACTAAACTTCCACAAATTATACATCAAAACGTAGGTATTTTTGCTGGCTTTCAGAAAATGTCACTATCATGGTTGTGAGATTTATAGAATTTTGGCAAATCTCCTCAGACCAACACAAAGTCTGAAAACTCTCCATAGAAAGTCAATGGAGAGTTTGTTCAAAATCACCGCTTGATTTCTGTAATGAGAGGCATATTCGAATCGTCATATCTCCTTAACGAAGCGAAGTTAAGACATGAGGCTTGTCCCGGTATATCTTCAGACACTCCTGACGCCACAATTCAAGAATTTCTTTCTCACCTATTACCATTTGGCCATGAATTGGGTTTGTTTGAGGGTAGGAAATTCGTCCCTCGCTCAGATGTCTTCAGATTTCAAACTCTGGAAATGAGGCACTTTTTCTCTCGTCATATCTTTTTGATGGATTTCCACAGAGACCTGAAAATTTCCATGATTGTTCGCCAAAACCTGCTGTCTCTTACAGTGAAAGAATGATATCGATACTCCAAATAGATTTAGAGTTAGAAAGCATTGTTTGAGGGCAAGTCAAGGCAGTTTTGCTTTGCCTCTACTCAGTTACAGTGTATTACAAGTCATATATCTTCAATAATTTATATTTTATCGCTGAATTATGAAGACCTGCAGATTCCCCCATCTCTTCTGAACAAAACGGTGTTAGAATGAGCATTCTAGCCCCTACGGTTAGGAAATTATGGCCATTTGTTCGAGGGGAGTCCTGAATGTGAGAAATACACTGAAGAAAACCCATAGCTCTCTCTCTGTGTCTGTCTGTGTAAGTGCTGATTACAGCAGGTGCAGCCAATTTAGCTGACCTAGATATGCCAAGCCCAGACTCTCAACAGCCTCTGCACACTTTGCTCTCTGTGTATGTGTGTGTGTATCAATATTTCTCCCATGTTAAAGTATTACTCCTCCATAATAGTATTTGTGCTAAATCAAAGTACTTTTACTACATCTTAGTACTTCTGCTCAATCATAGTATTTCTGCTGAATCATAGTATTTTTGCCATATCATGGTATTTGTGATAAAGCATTGTATTTCCACAAAATAACAGTATTATGTACTGTTATATTATTACTGCTCATAGTATTTCTGCCAAATCATAATATAACTGCAAAATAAAGATTTTTGAGCCAAATCATAGTGTTTGTGCTAAATCCTAGTAAATCTGCTCAGTGATATAACTTCTGCTATGCTGTAGTGCTTTTTGCTAGATTGTAGAATTTCTTCTAAATCAAAGTATTTCATGTAAATCATAGAGCAGTTTTTACAGTCATCTTACTGTTAAGCCATAAATTACGTTCGTTTGAGGGGTGGAAATCTGTCCTCCTCTCACTTTTCAAACTCTGAAAATGAAGCCGTTTCTTCTCTCATCATATCTCCGTGACGGAGGTAAAAGGAGCAATGAAAATCGCCGTGAAAGTTCAGCAAAGTCTGCTGATTCACCCAGTACAAGAATTGTGCTTCTATCCCACCTAGTTTTAGAGTTACATGACGTTTTGTAACTCCAAAAATCGGCGTTTTACGCCTCTCACCGCGATCTAAATCTGACAGTACATCTCCCCGTTTTCCAAACCGCTGCACTGTTTCCCAGTGGCACAGTTGGTAATGATGCCGCTCGGCAACCTAAAGATCACGGGTTCAATACCACCTTGGTCAACATCTTTTTTTTCCCTAGAAATTAATACACTATCACAGACAAGTAATTCATATTCATCATTTATTACAATTCTGCAAACTTTTATGATTTTAGCAGCTTTTCTAATATGGACCTCAGATTCTTCTTAACACTCCATGGCACAAATACTGTTCCCTTTAGGCTCTGTGTATCTGTGTGTATCAATATTTTTCCCATTTTAAAGTATTACTCCTCCATAATTGCATTTCTGTTAAATCAAAGTACTTTTACTACATCTTGGTACTTCTGCTCAATCATAGTATTTCTGCTGAATCATAGTATTTTTGCCATATCATGGTATTTGTGATAAAGCATTGTATTTCCACAAAATAACAGTATTATGTACTGTTATATTATTACTGCTCATAGTATTTCTGCCAAATCATAATATAACTGCAAAATAAAGATTTTTGAGCCAAATCATAGTGTTTGTGCTAAATCCTAGTAAATCTGCTCAGTGATATAACTTCTGCTATGCTGTAGTGCTTTTTGCTAGATTATAGAATTTCTTCTAAATCAAAGTATTTCATGTAAATCATAGAGCAGTTTTTACAGTCATCTTACTGTTAAGCCATAAATTACGTTTGTTTGAGGGTGGAAATCTGTCCTCTCACTTTTCAAACTCTGAAAATGAAGCCGTTTCTTCTCTCATCATATCTCCGTGACGGAGGTAAAAGGAGCAATGAAAATCGCAGTGAAAGTTCAGTAAAGTCTGCTGATTCACCCAGTACAAGAATTGTGCTTTATCCCACCTAGTTTTGGAGTTACATGACGTTTTGTAACTCCAAAATCGGCGTTCGCCGCCTCATCGCGATCTAAATCTGACAGTTCATCTCCCGTTTTCCAAACCGCTGCTCTGTTTCCCAGTGGCACAGTTGGTAATGACGCCGGTCGGCAGCCTAAAGATCACGGGTTCAATTCCACCTTGGTCAACATTTTTTTCCCCTAGAAATTAATACACTATCACAGACAAGTAATTCATATTCATCATTTATTACAATTCTGCAAACTTTTATGATTTTAGCAGCTTTTCTAATATGGACCTCACATTCTTCTTAACACTCCATGGCACAAATACTGTTCCCTTTAGGCTCTGTGTATCTGTGTGTGTATCAATATTTTTCCCATTTTAAAGTATTACTCCTCCATAATTGCATTTCTGTTAAATCAAAGTAATTTTACTACATCTTAGTACTTCTGCTCAATCATAGTATTTCTGCTAAATCATAGTATTTTTGCCATATCATGGTATTTGTGCCAAAACATTGTACTTGTACAAAGTCATAATATTTCTTCTAAATCATATTATTTCAATCAAATCTCAGGAGTTGTGCTAAAACACAGTATTATTACCAAATCATAGTATCTGTACCCAAACATATCTGTTCAACTTATTTAACTCTTCTCAACAGTCCAACACCTCTTCTTCACCCCTGTTTCAGCAGAATTGAGTTTTTTCACCCTTTTCAGCACAAATCCCAGCTTTTTCAGGTGTTTTCAACAGAAATCTCTTTTATTTCTGATTGCTGATGTCTTTGTTTTTCAGCTGCCCGCCTCTTTCCAGGTGGCGCAATCAGTAATGACACGGCTCTGCAGCTCAAAGGTCGTGGGTTCAATCCCACCTTGGTCAAAATTTTTTTTCACTACAAATTTATACACTTTCACAGACCTGTAATTTATATTGCTAATTTATTTCACTACAAATGAGTAGTACAAAAACATACTATGTCTGCAACATCACAGTATATCTGTTATGTTATAGTATTACTACTAAATCACAGTATTTCTGCCAATTCAAGGAGGCTGACTGTTACTAAGTGCATCAGTGTACATAGGTCATCTCTTGTGTTGGAGTGCCCTCTTGTGGCGCCTTTTGGGTAGTGCCTTAGTAAACGTGAACGCTGCAAAGAAGTGGTATCAGACTGGTTTGTAGTGGAGGAATTTGGTGCCAGTTTCTTTCATCTTTAATCCGTATTCAAGTTGTAATGTGGTAACTTTTGTGGCACAACTACCACAATACGGCAGAAATACTATGTTTTGGCACAAATACTTTGATTTGGTATACTTTAGCTTCTTCACCCGTTTTCAGCAAAATTTTCATTTTTTCACCCTTTTCAGCACAAATCCCAGCTTTTTCAGGTGTTTTCAACAGAAATCGCTTTTATTTCTGATTGCTGATGTCTTTGTTTTTCAGCCGCCCGCACCCTTTCCAGGTGGCGCAATCAGTAATGACACGGCTCTGTAGCTCAAAGGTCGGGGGTTCAATCCCACCTTGGTCAACATTTTTTTTTCACTACAAATTTATACACTTTCACAGACCTGTAATTTATATTGCTAATTTATTTCACTACAAATGAGTAGTACAAAAACATACTATGTCTGCAACATCACAGTATATCTGTTATGTTATAGTATTACTACTAAATCACAGTATTTCTGCCAATTCAAGGAGGCTGACTGTTACTAAGTGCATCAGTGTACATAGGTCATCTCTTGTGTTGGAGTGCCCTCTTGTGGCGCCTTTTGGGTAGTGCCTTAGTAAACGTCAACACTGCAAAGAAGTGGTATCAGACTGGTTTGTAGTGGAGGAATTTGGTGCCAGTTTCTTTCATCTTTAATCCGTATTCATGTTGTAATGTAGTAGTACCACAATATGGTAGAAACACTATGTTTTGGCACAAATACGTAAAAACGGCTGCACCTGTTTTGGCGGGAAAAAGTACACAGCCTCTCTGATTGGTGGATTCAAATTCAGCAGCTCCCAGGCTGCTTGACTGACCTAGAAAGTTTCTTCTCTCTCCCTCTGTGTGTGTGTGTGTGTGTGTGTGTGTGTGTGTGACAGAGAGAGAGAGAGAGAGAGAGAGAGAAAGCCTTTTTATGGGATGATCTCATTGTAAGATTCAAATTCAATATATTTAGACTGGTTGACTGAATTTGATCCCGTGTGTCTCTCTGTACATGTGTGTTTCCATAGGTGTCCATATTTGTGATTGTGTGACTGTTATACTTTTTTTTGCTGAGTTTTTTTTTCATTTAACAAGTACATTTGAAGGATCCTTAGCATGATCAGCATTTTTCAGCTGTCCATTTTGCTTTTCCAATTTTTCTGTTTAAGTTATTACTATTGTGCTGATTCATACTATTTCTGCTATTTTACAAGATTTGTGCTAAATATACTATTTCTGCCAAATATAGTATTTCTGATTAATTATAGTTTTTCTACCAAATCATAGTATAGTATTTCTGCTTTTTATAGGATTTGTGCTTAATATAGTATTTTTGCTTTTTATAGGATTTGTGCTTAATACAGTATTTCTGCTAAATGTAGTATTTATGCTTAATCATACTATTACTATATATTTCTGCCAGGTCCCCAGGCATCCTCTGAGGACTGAGACATTCAAATTTACATATCAGGGCCTGCACGGCTTCCCAGCCAGCCAATCATATCTGAGGTCTGCCCTTTCTTCTCTCGTCATATCTCAGCGTCAGATGTACAAAGAGCAATGAAAATCGCAGTCAAAGTACACCAAAGTCCGCTGATTCACTCAGTACAAGAATTATGCTTCTAGTCCACCTAGCTTTTGAGTTACACGACGTTTTGTAACTCAAAAAAGGCATTCTTCGCCTTTCACCGCGATCTAATTCTGACTGCTCATCACCCTGTTTCCCAAAAGCTCACTGTCTTTCCCAGTGGCGCAGCTGGTAATGACACGGGTCTGCAACCCAAAGGTCGTGGGTTCAAGTCCACCTTGGTCAACTTCTTTTTGCCCTACAAATTAATACACTATCACAGACCACTAATTCATATTCATCATTTATTACAATTCTGAAAACTTTTACCAGCTTTTCTAATATGGACCTCAGTTTCTTCTTAACACTCCATGGCACAAATACTCTTCCCTTTAGGCTCTGTGTATGTGTGTGTGTGTATCAATATTTCTCCCACTTTAAAGTATTACTCCTCCATAATTGTATTTCTCTTAAATCAAAGTACTTTTACTACATCTTAGTATTTCTGCTCAATCATAGTATTTCTGCTAAATCATAGTATTTTGCCAAATTATGGTTTTTGTGCCAAATCATAACATTTGTGTTATGATATAGTATTACTACTAAGTGGAGGAATTTATGTCATGTTACAGTATATGTGCTGATTACAGTATTTCTGCTAAATCATAGTATTTCTACTATATTATATTTTTCTTTCTAAATATAGCATTTCTGCTATATAATTGTATTTCTGCTATGTTAAAATATTTGTGCTAAACCAGTGTATTTGTGCTGAAACATAGTATTTCTGCCAAATGTAGTATTTCTGTCAAATTACAGCATTTTTGCTATGTTGTACTGTTTCTCTAAATCATAGTATTTCTGTAATGTTTAAGAATGTTTGGCTAAAAATATTCTTTCTGTTATCTTATACTATTTCTCCTAAATTCTTGTATTTTTGAGAAGTTATCGTGTTTCTGGTAAGTTACAATATTTCTGCTAAGTTCTGCTATGCTATTGTATTTCTGCCAAGTATTATGTTTCCTCTAAGATATTGCAGTTCTGCTAAGTTACTACATTTTAGCAAAGTTCCTTTGCTTCTGCAAAGTTTTTACAATTTCTGCAACTTTTCAGCTTTTTCAGCTAGTTTCAGCAGAAAGCTTCAGCTTTAAAGCATCCACACTGCATTTTCGCAGGAAATGCAAATTTTTCTAGTTCTTTATTATTATTATTCCGGGTGTTTCCGTACGTTTTTAGCCGTGGATCTACTTCCACAATTTTCAGCCGATTTTCACCGTTCAAATTTTAAACTATTCTGCTAATTTTTCCCTTTCCGGCTATATCTTTTGGTATTTTATACTATTATACTTTTAAAATATTAAGCTTTTTCCTTTAATTTGTCCCATTGAAATTAATGGAAACTTCTGCAATTCTGCTAAAACTTACTTGTTTTTGAAACTGAACTACTTCCTCATACTTTCGCCTAGAATAACGATTCAAACTTTAAAATGTTCACAAATTATTGGGCTATTCATGTCTGATTCAGCTTTTTCATATCTGTTACCATTTTCATCTTATCCCTCTTCAAGTTTTGAGTTTCATCTTTGTGATTTTCACAAAATACATGCGTTGTTATGGTTGCTATGCACTTGGTTTCCAGTGTGCCACTGTAGGTTTCGCAGTCTTCTCTTCATTTCCGAACAACTTCTTGCTACTTGCTCAATTTTCACTCAATTTCCACAATTTATACATCAAAACATAGGTATTTTTGCTGGCTTTCAGAAAATGTCACCATCATTGTTGTGAGATTTATAGAATTTTGGCAAATCTCCTCAGACCAACACAAAGTCGGAAAACTCTCCATAGAAAGTCAATGGAGAGTTTGTTCAAAATCACCGCTTGATTTCTGTAATGAGAGGCATATTCGAATCGTCATATCTCCTCAACGGCGAAGTTAAAACATGAGGCTTGTACCAGTATATCTTCAGACACTCCTGACGCTCACAATTCAAGAATTTTTTTCTCATCTATTACCATTTGGCCATGAATTGGGTTTGTTTGAGAGTAGGAAATTTGTCCCTCGCTCAGATTTCTTCAGATTTCAAACTCTGGAAATGAGGCACTTTTTTCTCTCGTCATATCTTTTTGATAGATTTCCACAGAGACCTGAAAATTTCCATGACTGTTCACCAAAGCCTGCTGTGTCTTACGGTGAAACAATGATATCTATACTCCAAATAGATTTAGAGTTAGAAAGCGTTGTTTGAGGGCAAGTCAAGGCAGTTTTCGCTTTGCCTCTACTCAGTTATGCTGCATTATAAGTCAAATATCTTCAATAATTCATATTGTAATGATAAATTGTCAACACTTTAAGATTCCCCCATCTCTTCTGAACAAAACGGTGTAAGAATGACCGTTCTAGCCCCTACGGTTAGGAAATTATGGTCATTTGTTTGAGGGGAGTCGTCATTATGAGAAATAGACTGCAAAAATCCTGTGTCTCTCTGTGCTGCGTGCACCTGTTTTGGCGGGAAAAAGTGCACAGGCTCTCTGATTGGTGGATTCAAATTCAGCAGCTCCCAGGCTGCTTGACTGAGCTAGAAACTTACTTCTCTCTGTGTGTGTGTGTGTGTGTGTGTGTGTGTGTGTGTGTGTGTGTGTGTGTGTGTGTGTGTGTGTGTGTGTGTGTGTGTGTGTGTGTGTGAGAGAGAGAGAGAGAGAGAGAGAGAGAGAGAGCTTTTTATGGGATGATCTCATTGTAAGATTTAAATTCAATATATTTAGACTGGTTGACTGAATTGGATCGTGTGTGTGTGTGTGTGTGTGTGTGTTTGTGTGACAGAGAGAGAGGAGAGAGAGAGAGAGAGAGAGAGAGAGAGAGAAAGCCTTTTATGGGATGATCTCATTGTAAGATTCAAATTCAATATATTTAGACTGGTTGACTGAATTGGACCTTGTGTGTGTGTGTGTGTGTGTGTGTGTGTGTGTGTGTGTGTGTGTGTGTGTGTGTGTGTGAGAGAGAGAGAGAGAGAGAGCCTTTTTATGGGATAATCTCATTGTAAGATTCAAAATCAATATATTTAGACTGGTTGACTGAATTGGATCTTGTGTGTGTGTGTGTGTGTGTGTGTGATTTAAATTCAATATATTTAGACTGGTTGACTGAATTTGATCCTGTGTGTGTCTGTCTGTGCATGTGTGTTACCATATGTGTACATATTTGTGGTTGTGTGACTGTTATACTTTATTTTGCTGGGTTTTTTTTTTTTAACAATTACATTCGAGGGACCCTTAGCATGTTCAGGATTTTTCAGCTGTCCATTTTGCTTTTCCAATTTTTCTATTTAGGTTATTACTATTGTGCTAAGTCATAGCATTTCTGCTGCTTTCCAGTATTTGTGCTAAATACAGCATTTCTGCTAAATCATACTATTTCTTCTATTTCATCAGATTTGTGCTAAATATAGTGTTTCTCCTACAAAATAGTATTTCTGCCAAATATAGTATTTTTGATTAATTATAGTTTTTCTACCAAATCATAGTACAGTTTTACTGCTTTTATATGGCTTCTAAGACAACCAATCATATCCGAGGGCCTGCACATTCAAATTTGCATATTGTTGCCTTCATGGCATCCCGCCAGCCAATCATCATATCTTAGGCCTTGCACATTCAAATTTGCATATTGGGGCAATCATGGCTTCTAAGACAACCAATCATCTATGTCATATATCTATGATATTTCATATTTTTATTTTAAATGGTCAACATTTCAAGATTCTCCCATGTCTTCTGAACACAACGGTCTAAGAATGACCGTTTTAGCCCCTACGGTTAGGAATTTATGGCTCTTTGTTTGAGGGGAGTCCTCACTATGAGAAATAGACTGCAAAAATCCTGTCTCTCTCTGTGCTGTAAAAGCCTGCACTTGGTGCACCAGTTTTGGCAGGAAAAAGCACACAGCCCTCTGATTGGTGGATTCAAATTGAGAATCTCACAGCTGTTTGACTGACCTAGAAACATGCTGTTAACAGCCCCTGTTCACTTGCTGATGCTATGTGTGCGTGTGCGCGCGTGTGTGTGTGAGCCTGAGTGTGGGTGTGAGTGTTTGAGTGTGTGTGTGTGTGTGTGTGTGTGTGTGTGTGTGTGTGTGTGTGTGTGTGTGTGTGTGTGTGAGAGAGAGAAAAGAAAGACACACACAAAGCCCTTTTAGGGCAGCATCTCATTGTTGGATAAAAATATAATATATTCAGACTGGTTGACTGGCATAAACCCTGTGTGTGTGTCTCTCTCTGTACATTTGTGTATCCATATTTGATTTTGTGTGTATTTGTTTATTTGTGTATCCATATTTAATTTTGTGTGTATCTGTTGGCTGTTCTTATTTGTATTTCTAAATGTATTTTTATTTTATTTTTCACAGGTGAACAAAAATTAGTTTTGAGCAAACTTAACCATGTTCCTTTTATTCAGCTTGTCATTTTACCTTTCCAATATTTTCACTTAAGTTATTACTATTCTCCTCAATCATAGTATCTGTTCTAAATCATTGTTATTGAGCTATATTGTAGGATTTCTGCTAAATCATAGTATTTCTACTATATTATATTTTTCTTTCTAAATATATCATTTCTGCTATAGAGTAGTATTTCTGTAATGTTTAAGAATGTTTGGCTAAATATATTCTTTCTGTTATCTTATACTATTTCTCCGAAATTCTTGTATTTTTGGGAAGTTATCGTGTTTCTGGTAAGTTACAATATTTCTGCTAAGTTCTGCTATGCTATTGTATTTCTGCCAAGTATTATGTTTCCTCTAAGATATTGCAGTTCTGCTAAGTTACTACATTTTAGCAACGTTCCTTTGCTTCTGCAAAGTTTTTACAATTTCTGCAACTTTTCAGCTTTTTCAGCTAGTTTCAGCAGACAGCTTCAGCGCCCCAGCATCCACACTGCATTTTCGCAGGAAATGCAAATTTTTCTAGTTATTGTGTGGATGCTTTAGGCATCCACACTATTGAGTTCCTGTTTCTCTTTATTCTTTATTATTCTACTTTATTATTGTGTGGATGCTGGAGGCATCCACACTATTGAGTTCCTGTTTCTCTTTATTCTTTATTATTGTGTGGATGCTTTAAGCATCCACACTATTGAGTTCCTGTTTCTCTTTATTCTTTATTATTATTATTCTTCAAGTTGCTTCCGTGCGTTTTTTCGCATTGGATCTACTTCCACAATTTTCAGCCGATTTTCACCGTTCAAATTTTAAACTATTCTGCTATTTCTGCTAATGCCGGCTATGACTTTTGGTATTTTCTGCTCTTATACTTTTTAAAATATTAAGCTTTTTTCCTTTAATTTGTCCCATTGAAATGAATGGGAAACTTCCAAAATTCTGATAAAACTTACTCTTTTTGAAACTTAACTACTTTCTCATACTTTCGCCTAGAACAACCATTCAAATTTTAAAATGTTCACAAATTATTGGGCTATTCATGAATGATTCAGCTTTTTCATATCTGTTACCGTTTTCATCTTATCCCTCTTTAAGTTTTGAGTTTCATC